>NC_090445.1:1442620053-1442920053 GCF_031143425.1 Pleurodeles waltl
GGCCCTCATAACTTTTTGTTCACATAAGCTACCCACGCCAAATTTGCGTCCTTTTTTTCCAACATCCTAGGGATTCTAGAGGTACCCAGACTTTGTGGGTTCCCCAGAAGGAGGCCAAGAAATTAGGCAAAATACAGTGAAAATTTCGTTTTTTTCAAAAAAATGGGAAAAAGGGGCTGCAGAAGAAGGCTTGTGGTTTTTTTCCCTGAAAATGGCATCAACAAAGGGTTTGCGGGGATAAAATCACCAGCTTCCCAGCTTTCAGGAACAGGCAGACTTGAATCAGAAAACCCAATTTTTCAACACAATTTTGGCATTTTACTGGGACATACCCCATTTTTACGATTTTTTGTGCTTTCAGCCTCCTTGCAGTCAGTGACAGAAATGGGCATGAAACCAATGCTGGATCCCAGAAACCACAACATTTCTGAAAAGTAGACAACATTCTGAATTCAGCAAGGGGTAATTTGTGTAGATCCTACAAGGGTTTCCTACAGAAAATAACAACTGAAAAAGAAAGATATATAAATTGAGGTGAAAAATAAATAAATATTTCTCTACGTTTTACTCTGTAACTTTTTCCTGCAATGTCAGATTTTCGAAAGCAATATACCGTTACGTCTGCTGGACTCCTCTGGTTGCGGGGATATATAGGGCTTGTAGGTTCATCAAGAACCCTAGGTACCCAGAGCCAATAAATGAGCTGCACCCTGCAGTGCATTTTCATTCTATACCGGGTATACAGCAATTCATTTGCTGAAATATAAAGAGTGAAAAATAGCTATCAAGAAAACCTTTGTATTTCCAAAAAGGACACAAGATAAGGTGTTGAGGAGCAGTGGTTATTTGCACATCTCTGAATTACAGGGCGACCATACTAGCATGTGAATTACAGGGCATTTCTCAAATAGATGTCTTTTTTACACACTCTCTTATATTTGGAAGGAAAAAATGTAGAGAAAGACAAGGGGCAATAACACTTGTTTTGCTAATCTATGTTCCCCCAAGTCTCCCGATAAAAATTATACCTCACTTGTGTGGGTAGGCCTAGGGCCAGCGACAGGAAACGCCCCAAAACGCAACGTGGACACATCACATTTTTTTAAAGAAAATAGAGGTGTTTTTTGGAAAGTGCCTACCTGTAGATTTTGGCCTCTTGCTCAGCCAGCACCTAGGGAAACCTACCAAACCTGTGCATTTTTTAAAACTAGAGACCTAGGGGAATCCAAGATGGGGTGACTTGTGGGGCTCTGACCAGGGTCTGTTACCCAGAATCCTTTGCAAACCTCAAAATTTGGCTTAAAAAACACTTTTTCCTCACATTTCGGTGACAGAAAGTTCTGGAATCTGAGAGGAGCCACAAATTTCCTTCCACCCAGTATTCCCCCAAGTCTCCCGATATAAATGATACCTCACTTGTGTGGGTAGGCCTAGCGCCCGTGACAGGAAACACCCCAAAACACAACGTGGACACATCAAATTTTTTTAAAGAAAACAGAGGTGTTTTTTGCAAAGTGCCTACCTGTAGATTTTGGCCTCTAGCTCAGCCGGCACCTATGGAAACCTACCAAACCTGTGCATTTTTGAAAACTAGAGACCCAGGGGAATCCAAGATGGGGTGACTTGTGGGGCTCTGACCAGGTTCTGTTACCCAGAATCCTTTGCAAACCTCAAAATTTGGCTAAAAAAACACATTTTCCTCACATTTCGGTGACAGAAAGTTCTGGAATCTGAGAGGAGCCACAAATTTCCTTCCACCCAGCGTTCCCCCAAGTCTCCCGATAAAAATGATACCTCACTTGTGTGGGTAGGCCTAGCGCCCGTGACAGGAAACGCCCCAAAACACAACGTGGACACATCACATTTTTTTAAAGAAAACAGAGGTGTTTTTTGCAAAGTGCCTACCTGTAGATTTTGGCCTCTAGCTCAGCCAGCACCTTGGGAAACCTACCAAACCTGTGCATTTTTGAAAACTAGGGACCTAGGGGAATCCAAGATGGGGTGACTTGTGGGGCTCTGACCAGGTTCTGTTACCCAGAATCCTTTGCAAACCTCAAAATTTGGCTAAAAAAACACATTTTCCTTACATTTCGGTGACAGAAAGTTCTGGAATCTGAGAGGAGCCACAAATTTCCTTCCACACAGCGTTCCCCCAAGTCTCCCGATAAAAATGATACCTCACTTGTGTGGGTAGGCCTAGCGCCCGCGACAGGAAATGGCCCAAAACACAACGTGGACACATCACATTTTTTCATAGAAAACAGTGCCTACCTGTGGACTTTGGCCTCTAGCTCAGCCGGCACCAGAGGGGGCAGAAATGGCCTAAAATAAATTTGCCCCCACCCCCCTACCCCCCAAGCACCCTCCCCCAGGAGCGACCCTTGCCTATGGGGTCGCTCCCCCTGCGTGACATTGGCGCCAAAAAAAAAAAAAATCCCCGGTGCCTAGTGGTTTTTGCCCCCTTGGGGGCAGATTGACCTAAAATCGGCCAATCAGCCGCCAAGGGGGGCAGAAATGGTCTAAATACAATTTGCCCCCGAGGGGAGCAACCCTTGCCTAATGGGTCGCTCCCCATCTCTAAAAAAACAAACAAACAAACAAAAAAACACAAAAAAACTATTTGCCCTGGCGCCTAGAGGTTTCTGCCCTCACTGGGGGCAGATCGGCCTAATACCAATAGGCCGATCTGCCCCCAGGGGGGGCAGAAATGGCCTAAAATAAATTTGCCCCCCCCCCCCGGGGAGCGACCCTTGCCTACAAGGTCGCTCCCCTTGCGTGACGGTGCAAAAAAAAGATCCCTGGTGCCTAGTTGTTTCTGCCCCCCCTTGGGGGCAGATTGACCTAAAATCGGCCGATCTGCCCCCAAAGCGGGCAGAAATGGCCTAAGTACAATTTGCCCCTCCAGGGGAGCGACCCTTGCCTAAGGGGACGCTCCCCATCTGTAAAACAGAACAACAACAAAAATCCCTGGTGCCTAGTGGTTTCTGCCCCCCGTGGGGGCAGATTGGCCTAATAAAAATAGGCTGATCTGCCCCCATGGGGGGCAGAAATGGCCTAAAATATATTTGCCTCCCAGGGGAACAACCCTTGCCTAAGGGGTCGCTCTCCTTACGTGAAAAACAAACAAACAAAAAAAACTCCCTGGTGTCTAGTGGTTTCTGCCCGCCTTGGGGGCAGATTGGCCTCATAAAAATAGGCCAATCTGCCCCCAAGGAGGGCAGAAATTGTCTAAATATAATTTGCCCCCTAGGGGAGCGACCCTTGCCTAAGGGGTCGCTCCCCACCTCAAAAAAAAAATTTTTTAAAAAAGAATGTATCCCTGGTGCCTAGAGGTTTTCCTAATAATAGGCCGATCTGCTCCCGGGGGGGCGGAAAAGGCCTTAAAAAAAAATGCCCCCCCTGGGAGAGACCCTTGCCCAAGAGGTCGCTCCCTTTTGTCAGTTTCATAAATAAAAAAGACATCCCTGGTGTCTAGTGGGCGTTTTGACAGCCGGATTGCTTTACAATCCGGCTGCCAAAACGCAGAGAGAGACTTCAAAGGGAAGGAAATACGTTTCCTTCCCTTTGAAGCCTCTCTGCCTCCTCCCCGTGATCGATCATCGCGCTGGAAGCTGAGCTTCCAGCGCGAAGGAGGAGGCATTGTGATTGTCAGCACGTGCTCGCGCGCTGATGTCACAGGGGGGTGGGGGGGCTGGGGGTGAAAGGGGAAGGGCTTCCCCTTCCATCCCTGACTTGGGGGGGTGGGGGGGAACCCCACAGAGGGAGCGCTAGCATTCCCTCTGGGCTGGGTGCCCAGGACATAATGGTTACGTCCTGGGCACAGCAGCACTGTGCCGCAGGATGTAACCATTACGTCCTCGGCACAGAAGGGGTTAATCCGGGTGGGCTGTATTTTGAAAAGATATCGAAAGAGATTTCAAATGACAAATAATGGAAAAAAGGAAAGATATCAGGCAGACTGACTCCTGGTAATTCCAACATTACCCATGTATGCTAATCTTCCTGAGATTTGACCCCCCTCTTTTCCACCTCAATCAATTTATCTGTTTCACTATGGTCTCTCCAGTTATGCATTTTGTTATTGTGCATTGCCTTTAATGTAGCGGGGAACCTCAGTTGGGCAGTAGCATCTATCTTTTTGAGCTCCTCTATTCGCTTCCCCAGCTCTCACTGCCTGTTCAAGGTGGTACAAGAGAGAGATCCGACCTAACCTCGAACGTAAACCCTCGTCCTTTCATTGATTTCTGCTTCAGTGCTTTGGACAAAGATCTCCTTCATGGAATATTTCAGAAGATTCAACAAGATCTTTCTTGGGTTGCTTCTAATAGGGTGTTTCCTAAAAGGATCCTGGTGTACCTGCTGGATGTCAATGACGAAAGAATCCTCTGAGTCTTCTTAAGAAGGTCTATAATAAACCTCTTGAAATCCACCCCTTCCAGCACATTCAAGAATCCTAAGTTGTTTATCCTTGCACAATTCTTTAATGACTCACTCTTCTCAATAGTACTGCCACCCACCAGCCCCTCCAGTTCTCTCTCAGTAGTAGATTTGGACACAAAAAATAAAAAGTCTTCAAATAAGGGGTTACTCTCATTGTCTGTTGCGTTTGTAACTCACCCCTGCTCTTTTGAGTGGGGGCTGCTTTTGTGCTCACATCTGAGCTAACCATGAGTGGGGACATGTTACACCGGCTCACTCGATTTACTCCTTTTACCCCACCACTAGTTACCCTGATGTTGCTGATTTTGGTCAGCTCGCTTGCCTGTATGCCAGTGCCCTGTGGCCTTAAATTGGGCTTCTGTGGCAATCCTCAGGGAGTACCTGTTTCCTTTTTCTATACCTTCCCCCCATCTGGGTATTCTGCCCCTTACCTACCTTCGTTATGGGTGTCCCCAGTTCTGCAGGATTTTCCTCCACTCGCTTTGGATGTACTTGGCAGCGCCACAATAACCAAAATGTCTGCGTCCTGCCTCCTTCCCGAGATCCACTGTGCTGTCATGACTCCCATGCTGCTGCTTCCTCCCTTTCCCTGGAGAGGAATCCGTGCTGCCGCCCAGCAACCGTTCCGTACTACATGTGTGGCACACAGATAGTGCTCTGCGTCAGCCTCCCCTAACTCTGAAGCCCTCGCCGTGCTTGCCCGCGGGGGAGGGAGGGGTAACAAGAGACCTGGTCACTGCTCCTGCCATGTGATACCCGGGTCCGTCGCAGGGATCTGTCCCAGATTATTCAGTTTCAGGAAACAGCACTGCCCTATCCTCTTCAACTCTCTCATAACACAGCGTTCAGGCAACTGGCTCTCTTGCTAGTCCCATGTTCTCCCTCCTTCTAAGTGATCAACTTTCACTAATATTGGAGATAAGAGTGAAGGTAAGATAGGAGACTGGAAGTTGGCACATTTTGAGTATGGAGAGAGTGCTGGGTGTTGCTGGCTTGGAAAATTAGAATGGTATAGAAAGGCTGCTGAGTGTTGTTTTGAGGAACCAAAGATGGATGCCACCATTCTCCATAATAAAGAGGTGAGCACGGGTGTAGTGGTCCATCTGCGCTCACCTGTGAGCACTCCTGTGGGTGCGCCTCAGTGGCCCATATACCAGGAAGGAACACCGACATGGGGTCCGTTAAGGAACGAGCGGTGTTGAGCGAGGGCATTAAGGAAGGTGAGATGAGTGAGGAGGAGCCCAGTGGAGGATCAAGGGACCTGAGGCTGAGTAGGTGGTCAAACAGAGAGCAGAGGGAAGGTCCGGACTGTCATCGGCGAAAAGACATCAGAATGTGAGGCTGTGAGGAGAGTGAGGGAATAGTGCCGCCGGCAGTCCTGCATTCACCCAGTGGACCCAAGGGAGAGGGCACTGAGGTCGGCAGTGCTATAGCTCAGGAGATAAGCCTTGGCCAAGGCAAGGGACATGTTATGTGCAAGATGAGTGGTGAAGGAAATCCAGAGTTTGCGGTGTTATATCACGGGGCATATTGGAAATGGTTGCTGAATGCCTTAAAGGTCAAAGGACCCATCTTCACTGTGGTGGGACACAATCTGGTGATCAAGCCTAGTAAAAGACCCATTTTGTTTCCCGAGGGTCTGCGATAAGTGTCCTTTAGCCTCAGTATACTTGATCAGTTTCATGACTCTAGAAAGCCTATCAGCTATTTTATTTCTATTAATACAGTTGCCACTTTGCTGCATCATGTAGTAAAGCATAGCTTCGCTTTTGATCTTGGTACCTTGAAGCCCGATTTTAAGAAATTAATGAAGTCAGCAGTGTGTTCATGTACTGCATCTCAGTTTCAAGGTCTTGCATTTTCTCAGTCAGAAGATCTTGCCACCTGCTCATTAGAAATGTTTCTGTCACATGTTCGTGCACCATAGACTTGTACTGAAGAAAAAACTATAGAAACCTATTTGATTTTGCATGCATTTTAGCATTACGTGCTGCATCCTTTTGGGAGAGAGCTCAGGTTGGTTGAAATAATAATTGTCTCTTGGACATTGCTGTGCTGCTCACTATTTTTGTCTTGAACGCATGTTAGACTTTTGGCTTCCTGACATGTTGTATTATATTTTAACAGGTCGATCATTTATGGTGGGAAATCAACTCTGCAAGCTGTAGACAGGGAAACACTGGAGGGAACTCCATAAGTCCAGGCGTCAAAGGAAAGGGAAACTATCGCTGGACCTGGTGATGTCTAAATGTGTGAGCATGATTGAAAAATGTAGGTATCTAACTGCCCTTACTGCATATGTCATCCAGGTTGAGATGACAGGGAGAACAAGTTGGTTGGGCAGCCGAGGACGATAGGAAGGAGTACCCGAAGCACAGACCCTCGAAGCATGAATGTGTGTGAGAAAGAGGCCCTATGATCTAACTGTCTGACTTCTTCACAAGGGTGTTGACTGAAAGTTTGTTTAATGCAAGGGAATTGTTAGGTATGATTGCACAATTCCCCCCCCCCCCACAAGAGTAGTTGGAAGAAATATAACTGAAGGAACTAGGGGGCACGTGTATGTACCATTTTTCCTTTCGCAAATGGCCCAATTCGCAGAATCGGACCGTTTGCGACAGGAAAAAAACATTTAGGTATGTACAGACCCTATTTTGCGATTCGGTAATCTATTTACCAAATCGCAAAATAGGTTTACGAGTGGCAATGAGGAAGGGGCATTCCCTTCCTAATTGCGAATCGCAGCGCGATGTAGTATTGTTTTGTGACCGTGAATGCGGTCACAAAACAATCGCAGTTAGCACCAGTTTCAAACTGGTGCTAACCCATTCGCAAATGGACCCCCTCCCCTTTGTGAATGGCAGAGAAAATATTTTTCTACGGACCACTGCCTGCTCTGAAAAAATGAAAAGAAAACTTTTAATTTTGGTTTTGAAAGGCATCTCGTTTTCCTTCCAAAAACTTCAGAAGTCCTCATTTTACCTATCACGGTGTAGTGCTTTCCTCTTATTTAGTTTCTAAGCACTAACATAACACAACAGAAATGCACTTCTGAGGTCAAAGAAGACTTTTATTGTTGTTAATTCTTCCCCAACCACAATATTTATGAATGATGAATTAGTAGCTTTCAAGTCCGCGTTAATCAAACAAAATATATCAGTTTACAATATACACAGCAGGTTATATTTATAAGATATTGAATGCAAAGCAAAACAAATACTTCACCGTGTGGGAACTATCTACAGCTTCATCTTTCTAAGGTCTGCAAGCTGATGACCCCTGTCAGCCGCGAGAAAGAGAGATTCATCTACCCACACGGGATTGCTGGCAGCTGGCGCCAAGCTCCAGCACGAGGTCCGGCAGATTCGAATCTGACCCTCTGCAGCCTGTTACATTCGTTACAAAGGTGTGCCCCCTCCTCTCAGACCTGGGAAACTGAGCAAGCCTTTTGGAGACTGGCCAGGTCTCCAAGACTACTCCTGTTCCCAAGCTCAAGCGAAGAAAACAACACCCATGTACTCTCTCTTATCATGTCTAGTCTACTGTGAGAAAAACATCTTGGTTCTCTGGTGCAAAAACACAGCTTGGAAAAATACAGCTTGGATTCTCAACTGCAATGTCTAACTCCACGTTAAAGGCAATGGGCAGCTAACCTAGATATCAAATGCAATGTCTAGTGTCATGTCAAAGCCAATAAGCATCTAAGCTGAATACAAAATGCAATGTCTTATATCATGTCAAAGCCCATAGGCAGCTGAGCTGAATACAAAATGCAATGTATAATATCATGTCAAAGCCAATAGGCAGCGGAGCTGAATATAAAATGCAATGTATAATATCATGTCAAAGCCAATAGGCAGTTAAGCTGAATACAAAATGTAATATATGATATCATGTCAAAGCCAATAGGCAGAATATCTAATAGCATGTCAAAGTCAATAGGCAGCTAAATTGAATACATCATGTCAAAGCCAATAGGAATGCAATGTCAAAGCCAATAGGCGGCTAGACTGGATACAGCATGTCAAAGCCAATAGGCAGAATACAGAATGTAATGACTAATGCAATGTCAAAGCCCATAGGCGGCTCAACTGAATACAGAAAGTAATGGCTAATGCCATGTCAAAGCCCATAGGCGGCTAAACTGAACAAAACATACAATGTGCTACTGGTGAACATTGAGCAACTAATATGCGCAGTGGTGAAACACAAAGTCACTGGTCAAAACAAAATTTAACAAATGGCAGTACATTCCGCCCTTTGACCAATGAATTTTTGTTTCACATATCTCTTGTTTCAAACAAAAACAAAAAACATCAGCACAAACAAAAAAAACATTATGATCAAAGCAATCCCTGTAAAGCAATAGAAGTGAATTCATAACCTTTCACATCAGATACATCTACATAGAAAAGACTGAGCAATTTTTATACTCTGAGTGAGTCTCTAATTCAACAGCGTTAGCAATTTGATGTGGCATGAGTTCTACTCATGTAAAGATGCACGGTCCACTTGAAAGGTTTTCTGAAAGATAAGCAAAAGTCAGAGTTCCATACGAGAAGGGAAAAAAAAAAAAACACAGCTTAGTTCCAGTGGAAGAATGCAATCAAACAAGTTGAACTTGAACTGAAGGCGCAGTTTGCGCAAAATGGATCCATGGTGCTGGCACTTTACTCAGCCAGGTTCAGGTTGGGGGTTCGGTCCCTTCCCCGACCCCACACGCACACACCGGAAGGGGGACCACACAGCACACTCAGGGACAGTGGCGAAACGTGGTAGGATCTGCAAAAGAAACAAGTATGACTTTTCTTGCAAATAACATTTTTCATTTAAACTGCACCCTTCCTCTTTCTTTCCCTGTTTTATAATCAGCAGGACGTTTTTGGGGCCCTTTGTTATATTTTCTGCAGGTTCTGGAGGATCACCTGGGGCTTCAGCCCACACATCAGCACTGAGGTTTTTATCTGCTGCGCCACAGCTTCCCTTTTCTTGCACTGTCAGAAGGGCTGGGGCAGACTCCTTCTTTAACAAACCTCCATTCACTGCACTTTTGTCAATTTGGGCCATTCTGTCTCCAATTTGTTTGAATGAATAAGATTCTTTTCTAGGTATCAGCATAATTTCGATTTTTCCTTGGTAATTTGCAGCAATCACTCTCCCTAAAACCTGATCAATTTGCCATTTCTGTCCTGGTAACTTTCCTCTCCCCAACTGCTCTGTGACTGCTTGCATGACAGATTGCTTTTGTGCGTGCTGCACAGTTTTTATCAAATCTAGGGGAATGTGCATCTCTCTCATCTCTGCCCACCTGTAAGTGGCTTTTTCTCTCAGCTGTTCACATTTCTGGGGCACCCACTTAGCCATCCCCACTAAGGCAGAATTCTGGGTGTACACTTCTCTCTCTGAATTTTTCTCATTAACATCTGCAAGGTAATTGAACCAGTTAGGTGCTAAAACATTAGCAATGAACCAAAAATCAGCGTAAAAATGACACATCTCACGTAGCTCTTGCTTTAAAATCTGACACACATTATACAACTCCATTCCTTCTCCTGTGCCAGAAAACAACATTTCAGTCAATGAATCATTAGTAAAACAAACATGCTTTTTATCTTCAGTGGACACGAATTCAAATGGTGCACACAACTTCATTGATAACTCTTTTACCTGTGGTACTCTAGCCCTGTCTTGCAAGTACCAGATCCAATGTATGATTCTAGCTAGGGGCACTATTTTCTTTCCTTGTTCTTGATTTAAATGTACATAAGTATTTCCTTCTTGCACTGCGCAGAAACCTAAAGTCTGCATTATTTCATTTGCCAAATCACAAGCGCGCAGCTGCATATAATTTTTCACAGTGACCATATACAAAAGTGTTAGGATTTCACTCAAATGAGGGCTTTTCTGTTTCCAAAAATCAAACAAGCTAATGAAAGTCGGCTCTTTCTCTAAAATCTTTGGTTTTACTTGTGCATTTTGCAACGGTAACTCGTAAATCACATTCTGGTCTCTTATCAGTTAAGGAATGCATTTTGGCTGCCAAAAACCCTGGCTCACACGAAAACTCAGTGCAGCTCGGAGCTGTCTTAACCCCCTCATTACTGGAATGGGACAAGAAAGATTCTTCAAAAACAGCCCTTTTATAACTTTCAGTCGGGCTAATTTGCTCAGGTAAATTCCTATTTTCATGTTCCAACTTCCTACATTTCTCCTGCATTTCTCTGTAAGCAGATAAAGGTATCCAGACCTTTCTGTCATCATTACTTCCAAAAGACACGTTTTCTACATATGTACAACAGGAATTATTTCTCAAAGCATTATCAGGCCTTTTAGCTACACATGCATTTTCTTCTGTAATTCCCCAAACAGAAAACAATTCACAGTTTTTCTTAGCACCATCAGGCAGTTCATCAACACATGTATTCTCAGACATGGTCTGCGGTGCTACTGTGATTCTCCAAACAGAAAACAATTTCTGTAATTCTCCAAACAACAAAAAAACAATTACACTTTTAAAGTGTGCATTTAGAAATCTACCAACTCGTCAACACCCTCTTAATCACCTCTTAATGACCGACCCCACTCCTGGTACCAATTGTAGTGCTTTCCTCTTATTTAGTTTCTAAGCACTAACATAACACAACAGAAATGCACTTCTGAGGTCAAAGAAGACTTTTATTGTTGTTAATTCTTCCCCAACCACAATATTTATGAATGACGAATTAGTAGCTTTCAAGTCCGCGTTAATCAAACAAAATATATCAGTTTGCAATATACACAGCAGGTTATATTTATAAGATATTGAATGCAAAGCAAAACAAATACTTCACCGTGTGGGAACTATCTACAGCTTCATCTTTCTAAGGTCTGCAAGCTGATGACCCCTGTCAGCCGCGAGAAAGAGAGATTCGTCTACCCACACGGGATTGCTGGCAGCTGGCGCCAAGCTCCAGCACGAGGTCCGGCAGATTCGAATCTGACCCTCTGCAGCCTGTTACATTCGTTACAAAGGTGTGCCCCCTCCTCTCAGACCTGGGAAACTGAGCAAGCCTTTTGGAGACTGGCCAGGTCTCCAAGACTACTCCTGTTCCCAAGCTCAAGCGAAGAAAACAACACCCATGTACTCTCTCTTATCATGTCTAGTCTACTGTGAGAAAAACATCTTGGTTCTCTGGTGCAAAAACACAGCTTGGAAAAATACAGCTTGGATTCTCAACTGCAATGTCTAACTCCACGTTAAAGGCAATGGGCAGCTAACCTAGATATCAAATGCAATGTCTAGTGTCATGTCAAAGCCAATAAGCATCTAAGCTGAATACAAAATGCAATGTCTTATATCATGTCAAAGCCCATAGGCAGCTGAGCTGAATACAAAATGCAATGTATAATATCATGTCAAAGCCAATAGGCACCGGAGCTGAATATAAAATGCAATGTATAATATCATGTCAAAGCCAATAGGCAGTTAAGCTGAATACAAAATGTAATATATGATATCATGTCAAAGCCAATAGGCAGAATATCTAATAGCATGTCAAAGTCAATAGGCAGCTAAATTGAATACATCATGTCAAAGCCAATAGGAATGCAATGTCAAAGCCAATAGGCGGCTAGACTGGATACAGCATGTCAAAGCCAATAGGCAGAATACAGAATGTAATGACTAATGCAATGTCAAAGCCCATAGGCGGCTCAACTGAATACAGAAAGTAATGGCTAATGCCATGTCAAAGCCCATAGGCGGCTAAACTGAACAAAACATACAATGTGCTACTGGTGAACATTGAGCAACTAATATGCGCAGTGGTGAAACACAAAGTCACTGGTCAAAACAAAATTTAACAAATGGCAGTACACACGGGCATGTCCATAGACACAATCGGTATCTCTAAGCAATAAGTTCTTTGCTGTACATCTGACCCCGTATCTATTTCCCTAGGACACACTAGTATTAATATTCCATTTTGCTCAATGTTATAGACAATGTGGTTATTACAACCTGTGTTTACTGTGGTTTATATTTGTTCCACGTTCCCTACGTATGAGGAGAGTCAGTATCTCTTTTTGTTTACATTCCGAGGGTCTCGGCATTCTTGGATACAATATCCCCAAGGATCTTTTCTCAGGCCCAGAAGAAGGACCTTGACACTTTGAATTTCCTCCAGGGTTTTTTAGTCCAATATGATGATGATATGCTTTTGCCATTTGTTACTCTAGATCATTGAAAGAGGATTCCTCATTGAGTTGGCTAAGAAGGATAATAAGTCTTTAAGTGAGAGTGCATTTCTGCTTTACCCTAGAGCGATAACTCAGCCAAGAAAATGATTGTGATTCAAATATGCGTTTGGAGTAACACACAACTTTGGACTAATATGGATACAAAAGGGTCTCTTAAGATCGTCTGAGGCCCCTATTAAGAATGGTCATCATGTTCAAAACCTTTTGAATGCCTCACAATTGCTTGAGAAGCTGGCAGTGGTAAAGTGTGCTGCGCGCCAGCACCTTCTAATTATGTCTCATGGTCTAACACCCTATTGCAGGAGCAAGCCCCAGAAGTATAAATCAGTCTTTGATGAAGCAGAAATGCAAAAGAGAGTCTGAGCGGGTGTAGAGAGAAAGTATTTGGTGTTTGGTTACACCAACAATTAAATTCCCCAATCTCACCAGGTTGTTTCATGGCACAGACCATGTTGGTAGAGACAGCATGCTACATGCTGCTGCAACCCATTGATATGTTCCCGTATTTTCTTCCATCGCCCAAAATATTTGTGAGTCCTGTGTCATTTGCCAGCCACACAATGTCAGAAAGGGTATTAGGACCCCTCCCTCTTATGGCCCCTTAGTGCACCTTAGGAGGAACTCTATCCAGATGCCAAGATGTGCTAACTACTCGTATGTCTTGGTTAATGTGTGTATGTTTTCAGGATGGGTATAGGTGTGCCCATGCAGATGCAATCACAATAGGTGATAGTTAACTTTCTTCCCTCAGTTCGCAGTAGCATACCAGATTTCAAGTGACTGTGGGACACACTTCTTAAAAGCATGGTACCTTAAAGCATAAACAAGTGTAGATATTCCCAGCCACTCAACAAAAATGACATGATGCTCTGTTGCTAAGAATATGGTCCCTCAGAGCAGTTGCCTCCCAGAAGATCCAATTGAGCCCCTGTGAAATAGTCATGAACGGATCCATGATACTGCCCTTCAATTCCCCAGTCCCAGCTGCTGAGTCAGATTTACAGTTGAAGGATGATGCAGTTTTGCCGTATTGCAGAATGCTTATACAATCTCACCACAGTTTCTAGTCTCAGGTTCATGCAACCTTACCTGAGTGTTTGACCAAAGCCTGTCACTCCCTCCCTTAGCCCAATGACTCCGTGTACAAACAAGTGAACCAGAGAAAAACAACATTGAAGCCTTTCTGGTGTGAATCAAGTATTGCTTATCACCAACACAGCTGACAAATGCCATGATTTGTGCATCCATTCATCTCACAGCAAATGAGCTCCGCCTCCTAAAAATTACAGCAGTCATTCAATTTCTAGACATGTGCTTGGCCTCAGATCTCGACCCACTGCCGAAGCTGCTTCTGCTGCTATCTAGCCACCTGTTGGTAGGACAGCCCTCCGTGGCCACCTTTTCTTCTTGCTCCACCACCACCACCACACAATGCTGCCCCTGCAGCCTTTAATCACTACCCCCTCTTTCTGTAGTAAGACCTATGCAGCCCCCTCACGGATCTGAAAAAGTACAGACAAATGAATAATCTCCTTTCTTGATGGGTTTATATAGGATTGGTATCCCTTTGATTGGTGGGCTCATCAGTTACAATGACACTTGCCTTGATCTCTTCTACCATGCAAATCGACTGCCAGAGTGTGCTGGCATATCCCCACTTCTTATCAGAGCCTTAAAAAGTTTAACAATTCTTTCATCCGAAACATGCCAGATGTGACTCATCTTGCACAGACTTAGCCAGGATTTATCTATACAGCAAAGGTCTCTAGTGTTTTTCTTGTAAACAGTAAATGTGACTTTGTTTGAGAGAACATTCCTCCCTATAAATTCTCTCTCCGTCATGGACTGTTGTTTCATAGGCATCATCAGCAAGGGGGCTTTGCATGTTTCATTTGTGAATACTGAGCATATCCATGGCAGCACTTACATTGGACTGTGATTTATTATCCAAGATATATTATTCATGTTATCAGACACATTAGTGATCCTCCTTTGCAATTAAGGCAGGTTTGGCAGATTGACGAACTACTACCAGGTTTCTTTTCTGCTTTAATTTCAACTAATGGTATAATTGGTGCTGTAGATGATGCATGAAGAAATGCAGAGATCACGGACAAGATTGCTAAGCCACAGCATTAGCTTTGGGAATTGTAGTAGACCAGTAAGGTGCCCTAGCCAAGATGCTGGTTCAGAATAGGGTGGCATTAGATTACATATTAGTAGCAAACAGAGGGTGGGTGGTCTATTGTAGGGTTTTAATGCTGCATACATCTCACTCCGCATACATGAGCGAATGGACCACAAGGATAGCACTTGGAACTGCATAAATTACAGAAGGGGCGAGATCTTAATCTCAGTAGCATCTGGATGTGTGTAGGTGACATATTTGGTTAATGGGGAATGAAGATCTTTGAAATAATAATTGCAGTCCATTTGATTGCAGAAGTTCTGTGTGCAATAATAAAATTAACAGTGTGCATCATCTTACCCACTTTGCAACTAAAACCACTGCCAGCACATTTCCAATTGCTGCAGCTGAGAAGATGATGACAATGATAATAAAGTTCTGAAAGCACTCATTTTGAGGCTGTTATGGTCCATTTGTGAAGTTTTGCCTCCCGGCAAGAAATAAGGGGATTGTGAAAATATAGGGGGTCATTTTGACCCTGGTGGTACGAGACCGCCAGGGCTAAAATGACGGAAGCACCGCCAACAGATTGGCGGTGCTTCCTAGGATATTACGACCGCAGCGGAAGCGCCGCTGTCGCACCGCCGGGGCCGGCGGTATTCCGCCACATTTGCCCCGGCGGTGATAATCCGCCTGGGCAGCGCTACTAGCAGCGCTGCCCAGGGGAATACGAGTCCCCGACCGCCAGCCTTTTTCTGGTGGTGTGAACCGCCAGGAAAAGGCTGGCGGTACGGGGTGTTGTGGGGCCCCTGGGGGCCCCTGCAGTTCAGGGGCCCCCTGACAGGGCCCCATGCGGCTTTTCACTGTCTGCTCTGCAGACAGTGAAAAGCGCAATGGGTGCAACTGCACCCGTCGCGCGGCCGCAACACCGCCGTCCCCATTTGGAGCCGGCTCCTGTGTTGCGGCCGAGATCCTCGCTGAGCCGGCAGGCGGAAACAAGGTTTCTGCCCGCTGGCCCAGCGGGGATCTCCTAATGACCGTGGCAGGGGTGCGGCCGCATTGGCGGCCGCACGGCGGTCAGATCTAATCTTGTATTCATATAACACAACTGTGCCCCTATCCCCTTCATATCACAATGTCCAATTATATATTTGATAATCAGGTATGGATTTCGTTTTCTTATTAATTTGAAGTGCTTTCAGTGCACTTGTTAGGATTCGTGACTCTAGTAGGCCTAGAAGACACTTTTTTCAGAATAGTACATTTGTTCATGTCATTGATCTTATAGTAAAGAGTAGCCTCGCATTTGATATTAGCACCCAGAAGCACAGTTTTGAGAAATGAATAGTCAGCATTGCGATCACGTATGGTATCTGGAGTTTCAAGGGTGCCTTTCATTTTCTTAGTGAGAAGATCCTCTCACTAGGTCATTAGATACATTTTGTTGAAATTAACAAGTTTCTGTCACATATATGCGCTCCTTAGACTTATATTGGGGTAAAATTGTATATAAACCGTTCAGTTGTATGTGCATTCTAGCATTACATGTTGCGACTGAGACAACTGGTTCTTGATTATTTGCTTTGCTGCTCATTACTTACATATTAAATGCATGTTAGACTTTTGGCTTCCCATCGTTGTGTTTTATTTTAACAACAGGCCAATGAACAAAGAGGGCTGGACGAAAGCCTCTATAAGTAAGTATATTACACATTTAATTTTAATAAAATCAGAAGGCATTGGCTAAAACCAGACCTAAAAGAATAAGCAAGGGGGTTGGACGATCAAGCAGACACCGAGTGGGGGTGTAAAACCATGAGGGAAGAGAAAGGGATGTAGAAGGGTGAACATGAATACAGAGAGAGAGAGAGAGAGAGAGAATAGTCCAGTTGATACACTGCAACGCAAGTTCTGAAGTCAGCTATATAAAGATTAGGGGTGGGTGAAGAATTCCACTCCGCCAGTTTCCCCACTCCGCACAAAGTGCGGGGTTCCAAATAATTCTGTGAAGTGACGCGTTGAGGAGTTTTTTCTCTTGCTCGCCAACATTAAGTTGGCAAGCACGAGAAAACGCTAAGTTGGCAAGTGAGATTTCTGAACGCAAGTGGTAGGCTGCTACCGCTTGTGATGAGAAAGCTGCTGTTCGCGTTGAGGAAGCTGCCGCTTAAGTAGAAAATCTACTTGAGTGGCAGAGAGAAGCTAGCACCCTCTGGCACTCTACGTCATGCTGTTCACGCTGATTTAACAGCACAGAAGAAACTCTCACACTGAAAATCAGTGCGAACAGCACAACTTACCCCAACTCCGCCACTCACGGAACTCAGGGTAGCACGGTGGAGTTGTTTCAGCACTCCGCAGAGTTCCATGTAGCAGAGCTCTGCAAACTCTGCCCATGCCAGATAAAGATACATCATCCAGTCAAAACGCTTTAAGACTGAATTGGTCTTTGGTGGGATAAATAGACAAATAAGGAGGAAAGTCAATAAATCAGCAGCAGGTAAGTGAGAGACAACAATGTCATCCATTCATGAACAAGGAGATGTCCCAAATCACATTCTAAATATATGTAATGCATTAGAAACAATAGACATCCAACAGACAGGTATCTGTAGCTAAGACCTGAATATAAAAATAAGAAAAACAGTAGCAGACCTGCTGCTGCAACATGTTTAAGTGGGTGGATCTTAGGACCACTCAGTTATACAGGTTACTCATCAACCTCTCATCCAGGCCTGGAAGAGATCAAAAGACGAAAAGAGCCATCAGCCCCAATGAAGTGATTAAAAAGACTTTTACAAATCTGATTTTTTCAAAGTTGTTATGCCTTTGGGAGCAGAGAAGCCCCACTGAGCATTTTATCTCAATTTCTATTACAGTGTAATGGGAATGTCATTCCCCTGTAGACAGTGGCATAACAAAGGCTCCTGCAGCCCCCGCGTCGGCCCCCTCAGCACAGTACTCTGGCCTGAGAGCCACTGAGTGAGTCCGGAGAGGCCCCCCTACATGTACTACGCAGGGGGGGAGCAGAATATTTTTCACACCACTGCCTATAGACCATATTTATTTGCTCATGCATCCAGATTTCTCCGAACTAACAGCTGCCCTACTGTCCTGTTTTCAATTGCGAAAATGGCAGCTTATAACTTTCCCAGTACTCCATTAACTAATTCTTCAGAGGATGAGGTAGGACGGAGACAGCAATGAGATGCGGTTGTATATGAACAGTGTTATAAAACACGTTTTGATTAGATTGGGTGGCAATTATTTTATTGAATTTTATTGCATAAATATAATAACATATTTACTACCATAAAAACAAATATTTCATTAATAATTTGGGTAACCTAAAACCGCCAAAAGAAATAACATAAATAAACTTATTTAACACTTTCAGCTTTAAGTGAAGTTTTTGACCACCAAGGAAGGCATGGGAATTACAGCGTCTAAAATTTACCAATTATATCTAATAACAGAGATAAACAGGAAAAGAGAGATAGACAGAGATATCACAACACGGTCCCCAAAACAAAACATATCATAATGATTTGCAAAGCAATATGAATTAAAAAAAAGTGTCCAGATATTCCCCATTGGAAAATTGTGGAAACAACTCCCACCCTCGGGAAACTATATTTTCAGCTGGTGCAAAGGCACCGGGCCCCCAGAGGAGTGAAGGACCTCCTGCACTTCCTAATGACTTCCGTCTTTTACTGCATTATAGGTGGGTGGGATCCAAACCCCTCCATGCATTAGGGGCCATGGTGCCCATGCTGTGCCAGTGGCTTGCCAAGATGCACCTTCATGAAACTAAATTGCCAGCTTGGCTACACCGATTTCTACACCTATTACCAAAGCTATTTTGTTTCTGATCTCCTTTCATTTATCTTCAATCCTGATTAGAGAAAACTGCACACTTGTGTGAAGGGCTATATAAGAAGCATGAGTTTAATACTGTGCATAGTCTTTGATGTACAACCCATATTAACAACAATGTCGATAGCGAACATTTACCTTTATTTGACAAAATGAAACCCGAAAGGCAACAACTTCGAGGGCGCAAACAAAGCAATGTTAGAACCGGGTTGAAAGTAAAGTGCTCCAAAGCACAGGGTGAATTTTCCAAAAACTTTCTTAGTCTTGGTAGCCTTAGACTCAGAGAGGAAGGCGTTTTTTAGGCGTGCTTAGTGATTTCTGTGCTGAGATATTTGTCTGGATTAGTGAGTTGGACACTGAGGCAACTTAGAAAGTCTGCATATGCATAAAAACATGATTTCATCATAATTGCTTAGGTGCTCAATTATCACTCTGCAGAGAATTCGGGTACAAAGAGAACGGAATGGTAAGCAAAATAAAGCCACAAGCAATTCTACTGTAAGTAAGATAATCGGACAACGAAATATGTATCTCATTGGAAAAAAGAGAATTATGTTAGTGTTGTGCCAAACAGAAAACGATCAACGTAAAACAAGTGCACCTGCATAGTGGGCATTATAAATCAATGGTGGTGCCAAGATATTTAACAGCGGCATTTTCCTGACGGTAAGCGGTGACTAGTTTTTGCAAGCCAGTTTGCCATAGAAGTGCAGTCCACATATCAGGCTGTGACAAGAAGCGGTCACTCCTGTCTATCCTAGCAAGATGAAAGCTACAAAGGTCTGAAATTGAATGTCATCCCAATTCTTTTTTTCAACATTAAAGGTTAGTCTAACTTGATTGACGGAAATACGAACTCCCGTTACTGATAATTGCTTGTCCAGTCTAAGTATCCCTGTTCGAAAGGAGTTGTCACCATCCCAATGTACTCAATCACTGACAAAACCAATAGTGTCACATTTTGAATATTGTAAAGGTTTACTCAACCTTAACTAACACAGTTACAGTATGTCAGAAACAATGCAGGTTTCATCCTGACACACACACGCTCACACACAGACACACACAGGGGCAGCAGCAATACTACATACATGAACCCAAGTATAGAGAGAGAATATCTCCTACATGGACGCTAGCAGGGAGTGTGGGGATCCAGCAGAAGGTGCAAGCACAGTTAAGGTGCAAGGTATTGAGGCTTAGGCTGGACGGAGCTAAAGTAAAGAGACAAGGGAAGACAGGAGAGAGGGTCTGAGAAGACAGGATGATACAACAGCAGCGTATATGATTCCGGCTGTTGCTGAGAGTCTGGACAGGCACAATGGATCCTTTGGAGCTCATTCCATGATGTCTGAGATCTTGTGTGCTACACTGCACACAGGCAGGGAGTCCCATATATTGGTCAAAAAGTCGTAGGTTTACATTTAGTCCAATAAAAGTAGAACCTCAAATCTAAGATATAACTAAACTGCCTTTCACATGTTGATGATTGGCTCCTCTTCTCTTGTTCCAAGATCTTGCTAATCCAAGGCCTACGATTAATAAGCAAATACATGACCATTAATATGACATACTACTACATTAATTTAAACATGTGCACGACATTTTACATTAATACGAAGTTAAAAAAGACACTTCATGATTTTTGGCGGTCACTCAAGTAGGCACATTTTCAAAATTGTGTATTATTTTCTATATTAATTCATTTTCTACTCAGATTTAACATTCAGAATACATGAATATTTATTAGTAAAATTCAGCATTAACAATCCCTCCTCTGATGACTAAATATGTCATCACACTTACATCTTCCCACACAAATTTTCACTCAGCTAAAATTTGTCAACTGTATCCCTTTTAATTTTTCGTCTCTCTTTGAATTTTCGCTCAACAATTTTTCCAATTTTATCCCTTCCCTCTTTTAATCATTTTTCAGTTTCTTTGATTTAATCACATGATATATTTTAGACATTCTCCATGCTCCAATTATGCAAATCACAATAATCAATACCCCTTGTATTGTTCTCAATATTATCCCTTTCCCAATGTTGCTGAACCAATTTCCCACGGAAGCAAATCCTTTGCCAACTTTTTCCCAAACACCTGGTTCTTTCAGCTCTTTTAAATCAGCACTGTCATTAGTCAGATTAGTAAGTAAGCTTCTCATTTCTTTGCTATTATCAGAAATATATGAACAGCAATGCTTTGAATTCAGCATTTTGAAAACTCAGTCATCTTTTGCTGAAAGATTGTCTATCGCAAGGTGGTTCTGAAGAGCCTTAGAGCTTACCACAGCCATTTCTGTATCCATTAGGATCATGGTTCCTGAAAAAGTTGTCAGCATGTTATCCACAATGGTAGACAACTTTTGAATCTTTATAGCATTCAGAATGACTCCCACTGAAGGAATTATCGCTCCAAATATATCCTCAATTATACTAGAAGAAGATTCTCTCTTTTGTTTAACGTGATGTAACTCAGTCATTTTCAGTAATCTTTTCAAGTCCTTGAATTGAAATATCTTAGGGAAAACTATCCCTGAGTAACATGTGCCATACCATCCTCTTGGAAGATGATAATAGGCATTAGGTCGACAGATGTAATACACTCAGGGAATCGCTGGATCCTGTCCCTTCAACATGAACATCCATTTACTCTGAAACAGAAACACATGTCTGCATTCACTCATTCCCACAAACAACATATCAGTACTAGATTCCGGCCAATATACACAAAGCTTTCCTACGTGTTGCGCATCTAAAGCTAACCTTCCTTGTGTTTTTATTTCACTAGACACATAATCATTTCTACATTTTCTTTTATCTAAGACATTTTCTAGATTCTCCTTCAATGTCATTCTCTTATTATATGTCTGATCTCAAAAGCTCTTAGAAGCAAGCATGTCAAGTTGTTTCTATGCGCAAATGTGGTGCCAAAGGTTACTGTAGGCTCAAATAAACCTCTCACTAATTCCATAGTGTTGTCCTTAGCTACTTTACTCAGGTATTTAATTATAGGGACAAACTAAACTACAACATTGTAATTGGAATAGAAATACTGAATGTACTCCTGGTTATAGAATCTTGTTAGAAACAGGCTACAACCTATCCCATAAATGAGGGACAAACTGTGATAAGTAACTCCTTCCTCAAGTGATGAAGGAATCTGCATGCAAACATAACAATCTCTGGCATCCATCGTCTCAACATACTCACTCAATATGCAATAAAAAACATTAGAAGAAAGTTCTCCTTGGGCATTATCTATGTGCAGATATTTCTCATCTAACTTAAACTTCTCTACTTCTGTGAGTGCAGTAGTTGTCTCTGAAGCTGAAGTATGGTTGGCTTTACTCTCGTCAAGAACAGTCATTCCCACAATGAATACCAGACACAATATCAAACATATAATCGCCAAACCAATACTCAAGTATTTACAGCACCTATTCTTCCTACCCTGCTGGCTATGATTACTCATGATCTGTAAAGAATCAGAAAGTAGAAGAGAAGAAAATGATAACTATGCAGCAAAAATCAAAAACAAATCTTCAGTCTTCACAGCAATTATTTACAGCTTTCAGTCTTATTTCCAGGATCCTTTTGGGATCGGTAAGTTTGTCAAATCAGGTTATCAAAAGCCTTTTCTGGTTACTTTCAACAGTCTCTTTTTTTCTTGCACTTCTCTCAGTTTACAGTTTCAACAGTCCAGTTCATTGGTTTCCTTCAAGTGTCAAAATACTGACCTGGAATGTCTTGATCAAAACAAAAAGACAAAAATTCTCTTTGCCATTCACTTGTTGTTGCATACACCCATTCAGGACCAGCGTACCTTTGACTTGCAATCCTCTTTCTTTTCAGCTTTCGATCTCCATTTAATTCTCCTTTGCTCAAATCTTCTCTCTTTGTCGTGTCTACTTCCTCCTCAATTGCTGTCACTGTAATTACTTCCTGTCTCTTCGCTTGTGACTCCGGACACTTTTCTCTTTTCAGTGGACCCATTGTTAATGCTTTTTTCAGTGTCAAATTTGTAACTTCCTCTTGCTCTGCAAGATTTTCTCTTGACGGACCAGCAACTGGTTCAGGAGGAGTCAGACCTCAGTGGCTTTGATCTGCCTCAACTCCTTTCCCCTCGGGGTCTGTTGTTTGCTCTGTTTGTCTCTCAAGACCATCTGCTTCTGGGAGAGCCCTCTTCTGACTAAACTCTGTTGTTGCCTTTATTGAGCTTGGTTCAATTCCACTTTCCCATAGTTCTTCTCTTTTGTCTCTCACAGGAGTGGCTGAACTGCTTTTGCTTTGCTCAGATTCAGATTCAGTCCCTCTTTCTCCCCTTTACAGCTCCTTGGTTGGTCTGGTCGTTGTTGGTACTCTCATCAACTCCTCTTCAATGGTCCAAAGGACATGCCACTTTTCTTGTATGGCTTGCGTTGATCCAGTTCGGAACTCCAGCGCACTTCACAGCTGTGGTTGTGATCAGCAATAACTGGTAAGGGCCTTTTCACCGAGGCTCCAAACACGCTTTCCTCACGTGCTTTCTGATTACAACCCATTTACCTGCTCTTAGGTGGGGTCCTTGATCTTGAGACGGTTGCAGTGAGGTGGCTTCTACCTGATGAAAGAAAGAACGAACCACATCAGCCAGACCTTTGCAGTAGTCCAACACAATAGCATCTGTTATGTTCAGAACAGCGTTTGCAGGAACCGCTGGCAACCTCATTGCTCTACCCATGAGGATCTCATGCGGTGACAGTCCTATATTCCTGTCGGGTGTGTTTCTCATTGTCATCATATCTAACGGTAATGCGTTGGATCATTTCAGATTTGTGGACACACACATTTCGCCATCCTAGATTTCAAGGTACTATTCATCTGTTCCACAAGTCCTGATACTTCAGGGCGGTAGCTACAGTGCAACTTCTACTCAGTGTTCAAGGCTGAAAATAGTAATTTAATTACTTCATTGTTGAAGTGACTTCCTCTATCTGATTCTAAAGAGATCAGAAACCCAAAACGTGGGATCAATTCCCTAAGCTGTAATTTAGCTACTGTGAGGCTGTTATTTCTCCGTAAAGGGTAAGCTTCCAGCCAATGACTAAAGATGCAGACAATCACCAGCACATATCTCAATCCTCCACACGCAGACATCTCAATAGAATCCATCTGCATTCTGCTGAATGGACCTCCTACACTTCCAACGTGGCTCAAATCGACCACTGTCCCTTTTCCCATGTTCATTTGTTGACAAATGATGCAACGATGGCATACTGCTTCAGCAACCTGTCTAAACTTTGGATTGAACCAATACTGTTTGAACAATCGAATCAATGCATCCCTCCCAACATGTGCTTGACCATGATAATATCTAGCCATTTGAGTCAACATACTGTTCAGCAATACCAATTGACCCTCTTCTGAAAACCACAGTTCATCCTGATGCTGCACACATTGCATTTTGACCCATAACCTTTTCTCCTCCCTCTCAACATTATTTTGCAATGTTTTCAATTCTTCCAGTCTATCTATAACATAAAATGCATAACTTGGACATGTCTCATCTTTCTCCGGTAACAATTCCCATTTATCTTTGAACGATACACAGTTCAATGCGCAAAACCTTTCAACTTGATCCACTTATCTATTAACAAAAAATCTTGTGATTTCAGATGAGCACTTCATTTCACCATATAAATATTTTCTGGCATTTGGATAGCTTGTAACAGTTCATGAATTTTCTCACCATTTCAGACTGGTGAACAAGAAGAGGTCAGGAGACCTCTCTGTAACCACAACCGGCCAAAATCATGCACTATTCGGAATCCATACTGGCTGAACGTATAGATGGTAACTTTGAGCTGTGCAGAAACATGGCATGCTCTTGTAAGGGCTATCAGTTCCGCCACTTGGCCGAGTATACTCCTCAAAGCCAGGGCGATTCAAGTATACCAGATATTGTGCACACAACATATTCTGTTCTCAGTATTCCTGTATTATCCCTTAGAAACCATCGATAAAGATAATTTGATCATTTTCTTCCAATCGGGTATCTCTGATATTGGGTCTCGGTTTTGTACACAGATCAGTTAATTCAAGACAATCATGTTCAAAATCTTCCAGTTTATCAATTTCAACATTTTCATTTGGGAGTAAGGTTGCCGGGTTAAGCACTGTACACCTTTTCAGTGACACATTTGGGGACCCCAGGATGCTCATCTCCTAGTGAGTCAGACTGGCACCTGTTAGATATTGCATTTTGGTCTGAATAAGCAAAACTTCAATGGAGATAGGGACCATTATAGTCAGGGGATGCCCTATCACAATGCCCTCACATGGGGTGAGGCTCTGTCCAACTGCAGCGACTGAGTGCAAACAGCTTGGTAAAGCTTCTGCAACTGGGTCCAAAGTTGCTGAAAAATATGCTACTGGGTGGATGGTTTACACCACCATGGACTTAAGTCAAGACAGACAAAGAACATGCATCACGCTGATGGCAGAACAATGTGAAGGGCTTTGTGTGTCAGGCATTCCCAATATTGGGCTTTGCACAGACTTTCTCTCAGCTCAGAAAACACTTTCATACAGGCCTTATTTAACACTAGGGAATCAGTGACTTCTTTGTGGGTCAGCTTCTGTAATGGCTTTGAAATGACTGAAAAGTTGGAAATCTACTGGTGACAGTATTGCACCCTCCCCAAAAACATCCTGATATCTCTCTGTGTGGCTGGGGGATTCATCTGCAATATGTGTGTAACCCTTTCTCTGGATATTTTCCTAATTCCTTTCTAAATCTGGTGACCCAAATATTCCACTTCTTTCTGGCAGTAATGTAATTTAGTTGGACACTTTATGACCGTTTTTTCCTAGATGGTCCAATAAGGCAATTGTGTCGTATTTGCATTCTTCCTTTGTTTTGGACACAATCAACAAATCATTAATGTACAGTACCAGTGTCGACTGGAAAGGCATTTCCAACGACTCCAGGTTCTTTTTCAAGATCTGGTTGAAAGTGGAAGGTGACTCTGAAAAAACTTGAGGAATCCTACACCAACGGTAGACTTGATTTAAAAATTTGAAAGAGAAGAGAAATTGACTATCTTCATGTAGAAGTACAGAAAATAATGCTTGTGACAAGTCTATAATTGTGAACCATTCAGCATCACATGGGATCTGAAACAAAATCACTGCTGGATTTGTCACCACTGGACAACATTTAATCACAATATCCTTTATTTTTCTCACATCTTAAACAATTTAAACTTTCCCACAGGGCTTTCCTAATCCCACTATCAGTGAATTACATGGACTGCTCAACACTTCTTTCAAAACCCCTTTCTTCACAAATTGTGCAATTATGAGAGTAACTTTCTCAATTATGTCCTGTGTCATGTGGTACTGGGGAATCTGGGGAAAAATTGCGTTTGGCTTTACTGGGACCTTAACTGGCTCAACTCCTTTTTATTAGACCAATATATTTTCCTCTCAAATCCCACACTTTCCCTTTAACTGTTCCTTGTAAATATGAAGGAAGATCTCTCACTGTGAAAACTGGAAAGAAACTAATCAGAGGGTATTCCTCATTTATTATCTTGCAAGCTTTCTCTGGAGCTGGGTCATTCTCATTATCACTGTTTGTCTGAATTTCAATTCATTCATTTGAGCAAGTAATCGAATTGTTTTACACAGCAAGGTCCTTCCCAGTAAGGATACCGGACTTGAGTCACAAACTACGAATTTGTGTAACCCTTTAAAGTTGGCAATTTTAACCTGAACAGGTTCTGTAATTGGGTTGCTGAAATACTGATTCACCACTCCTACAATCTGGACTGTTTTTCCTGAAAGGGGCAAATTTAGAACTTCTATGGGTCTTACTGTAGAGCGTGTAGCTCCTGTGTCAACCAAGAATGAAACTTTGTGACCCAAAGAACATGCCTTTCCCTTCACATATGGACGTTTCTGATTTATTCCTAGAGAAGTTGCAAGCACACGTTCTTCTTCATCCGAACTCTCACTCACCCAATCATCGTTTATTCCATTCTCACTGTGGCTTGAGGTTTTTACATTTGCTGTCTAGGGACCATTTGAACCTGCTGTTGCACTGGCTGTGACTGTGCCATTGCACACATGGCATTTGTACCTGTTGCATGGGCTGAAAATCTTGCATCTGATTCACATTATTTTTAAAATTTGACTTATGACCTCTCATTCTTGGTCCTCTCATGTTTTGGAAAGCATTCATGTCACTTTGCTAAACAACACCTTCCTGTACCAACATTGGACACTCCCGCTTCCAATGTCCAATTCCTCCGCAAGCGTGACATGGCAACAATCTCTTCATTCCCTGCACATCATTCTGAACCACTACAGTATCCAAATCGGGACTAAGGTTTCCATTTCCTATCCTCCGCAACCCCTACCTCTGGCCTGATTCTGAAATACCACATTTCCCTGCTGCTGCTGTGGTGGAATATTTTCCTGCATCCCCTGTTTGTGCCACTTTAATCTGCATTACCATCGCCTTTTCTTTCAGCTTTCTCTGCTTCAATTCAATCTCGTCACTACAGTAATTTGCATACTGGAATACCTTATCAATTGGCTTCGCTTGCCAGTAAATCAAATGTCTCTTAATCATCTGGCTAATTTCAGGTCTCAATCCTTCCACAAATCTGAACACAAAATGAATCATGCCTTTCGGCTCAATTGTTTCTGTACCACTGTAATGTTTAAACGCCTGCAACAATCTCTCATAATATGCATGTATTGACTCTTTTGCTTCCTGGGTTGACCTGTCTATTTTTTGCCAGTCAGTGTTCTTGGATGTAATCCTCATTTTCAAAAATTCAATCACCTTATAGTAATATTTAATTACATCAGGGGGTGGTGCGCCTGTTGCTGGATCTCTCTGAGGTTCTCTTGTCAGCTAATCTACGTTCCTCTTGCATTCAGTCCATAAATCTGCTGGAACTACTATCTCTAAAAGAGTGTTCAAATCCTCCCACAGGCATTTTGCGAGTTTCGCAAACCTGTCTGTCTGCTGGTACCATTCTACTGGTTTCTCTCTCAATCTGGGGTCAATGACAGAATGTCACTTCTTCTCCAATGGACATGAACAAAATTCCCTCCTGGAATTTCTCTCATTGGTAGAATTTTCACTGGGTCCTCAACCCGCTGCACCTTTGCGGTAAGATTTGCAGAATCTCTTTTTCTTCACCCATCTGCCTTCCCATTTGTCTAATACCCCCCATGTTTGAATGCTCTGGATTAATTCCCTAACGTGAATTTTCATTCCTGGTATTCTCATGTTCTCAAAATCTTTTGAATCAAAATCTAACCTGTAACTCCTCTTCAAGTGCTCTGTTTTCTCAACCTCCATGTCATATTTTTCTGCTAGGTCTGCTAATTTCTGATGCACTATTCCTGCTTTGTTAGTAATCAGCTTGCATAGGTAACACAACTCGTCTTCCTTGAATGTATAAATCCTGTCTAACCCCACGGTTCCCTCAATAAGGTCTTCTGCCTCTAGTCTAGGTCTGGTCAAATTCGGGGCACATCCTCCATTAGGATATCCTTGAGTGCTACTCAATCCCTCCAACCATTCAGTTAACTGCTGAGCTATCAAGCCTTGTAACGTAACATTATTGTGACTCACACATGGTACTTGCTGTAATGTCAGATTCAGGGTTTCTGGTGTCACCATGCTTGGATTTGGACCTACGTATAATCTCACATCATTGTTTGGGGGAGCACTGAAAGGACTTAAATCAATTAATGAACCTGTTCCATCAAACGTTGGCCTCATGGGAGTTGTCATTCTTGCAATTGCGTTGTATCTCTCCCTTTCTACACTTGGGTTCAAAGATTTCTGCTCACTGTTCAGGGTAAATTCTTGGAATATCTATTTGTGGCATAGGCCTTCTAACTGCCAACGTAAATGGAGGATTATGACTAACCTGTATCTGGCGCTGAGTTGATTCAACTGATATCGGAGCTGTAGGGTCTACACTGGTGTTTGAGCTTCTCTCATGCGCTGCCTATGGTGGGGGACGACTTCTCAATAACTGTAAAATGAATTCATCATCATCTGACTCTTCATCGTGTGTCAAAGACTTCCTAGATCCTGTGGATTTCTGCTCTGTGTCATTAGAAGGATACGACTCCCTCTTTCTGGTGCTCTTTATACTTTTGTTCTCATTTTCCTGTGTAATTGCAGGACACAACTTAATTCCCTATAAAGTCTTGGTTCTCCAAAATTTCTGATCACTATCCCATCTAGCCTCTTCTAGTGTCTTTTCAGCTTTTCTCATTCTTCTCTAGAATTTCAGTTGCTGTTGCTGTCTAGCCACTAATTCCCAAATTGCTAATGCTTTAAACTGTGCTGGTCTTGGAGGAAGTTTCAAATCATACAGCACCCTGCTCAAATTTTCTAAGCTCCTCAGATTAAATGTTCCATGTGTAGGAAACTCTAAGCTCCCATTTTCTCTGTCACTTTGCACCATTGTGTCAGCCAAAGATGTGGCACAGCACCCTTCTCTTCTAATACAATATAGGCGGGTATACCTTTTGGCAGTGTAATTTCTCCTATACTAGTTGAAATATACGTATCTCCCCCAGGGCACTTTTTAAAGCTTTGAAAAATGTCATTTCTCCCACTTTCATGCTATTTTCAATTAAATCAGGAAGTGACTTTCAATCACAGAATCCTTTTCGCCAACCTTCTCAACCAATTGCGCTTCATGGCTGTCCACCAATCCGGGCACAATCCTTCTCACTAACCAACCTATCCCAGCACGGCTCCAATGACGTCACACTGACACTTACAGCAGCTGGCTAAGTCTTGCGGCTTGTCCTCCTAAACTCAGATTCACACTAGACTAATGCAAAATTATTGCGAGCACTAAACAAAATCAAAACCAAATGTGTCCGTTTACTACAGGTAAGGTAGCACAATCGCTTCAGAAACTTGACAGATGTTTCACTGATGGTGGTTCGCTCTTGCAGCTACTCTTTCTTTCTCAGTTTCCCTTATTCATAAGCAAAATTCGACCTGCAAATTTCACTCTCAACTGATCAGTTGGTCCATCCTGGTGCACATAGGACTCGCCAAATCTCAGTTGAAAAAATTATTTTAGTCACTTTGACTCTTACTCTGGCTTGTCGATCACGCCGATCGACCCATTAAACCAGGAAAATTACAACAAAAATAAAGTGTCTCATACACTTTTCAATATACTCCGGAGTCTTAGACCTTGCAGGGCCCGTATTCCAACAACCACATGGACAATTGTTTTTTTGCACAAAGTGCTGCACACATGTGAAGTTTGACGACTTCCCGACTCTCACACTGCGGAGTATGCAAACTCCTTCAGAAACTCAATTTGGAGCACGCAAACTCCCTAAACTCTCACAAATATAACAATTCAACTGCGATTTGCATAAGCTGTGCAAGCACAAAACCTATTCCATTCACACTGTCACCAGAACACCGAGAACATCTTCAAACAATCATTGGCCAGCTCCAAGGTTCTGGGAAAGTCATCCTCAGTTCTTAGGGACACATTTTCTCTCCACTTTTTATCATCAAATCTGAAAATCCAAACTTTCACTAATTTCTCTTATCAAATCTGCCAATTGCTTTGCTCTTTGTTGGAGGCTAACCATTACCCCACTACCTTCTCTGGGAAGACCTGCTACTTCTCACTTACCATCTCTGGGGCCAAATACTCTTCTACCTATCTTTAAACTTTATGATGAACTCTTAATAGGACAAACCATGTACCGGGCTTTTATGACGGGCTCTTAAGGAGACTAACCATCTGCTACCATCTCTGTTAGTATGTCTTACCTTATTTAGTTTCTTATCTTCAGTTGATAAGTGGAGGCGTTAAAGGTTTAATGGACCTTTTGACTGCGTTTAGAGTGGTTCCTCCCATCGGCCTCAAATTTCTGTACCTATCAATAACAATATCAATCAACAGGATCAATATTCTTGAGAGTCAGTACTTTCCACACACCATGGCCCCTTGGGCATGAACAACCACACATTTATGTAAAAGTTATATTCAGCAAAGAAAAGACATCAACTGTTGTTAATAATTAGCAAACATCTTCAGTGAGTCTCCTAACTAACCTGATTAGAAGAGCATGTTGGGGTTTCATGCAAAACAATTTAGTCAAATTTTTTTTGAAAAAACATATAACTATGGCTCTATCAAAATTAGCGGTTGGTACCCAAAGACAAAAGCAAATAGAAATGACAATCAGTAACACAGGGGGTCATTATGACGCCGGCGGTTGGCAGAAATATGGAGGAAAGTACTGCAAACAGGCTGGTGTTACTTTCCTCCATATTATGACATTGGCGGTTTGGCTTCAGCCAAACCACCAATGTACCACACTGACGGCCAATGCGGTAACGGCCGCCGGACTTGAGACTTCAATCTCTAGCCCGGTGGCCGTCACTTGGGATTATTACCCCGCCTACCGCCATGTTTTTCGTGGCTTCCTTACCGCCATGAAAACCATGGTGGTAGGCACTTTCAGTGACAGGGAATTCTTTCCCTGTCACTGATATGGATCTTCCCCACCCCTACCCTCCTTTACAGGTTCCCCCCACCCATCTTCCTCTCCAGACCCCCCTTTGTACATGCCCCTTCCGTCACACACACACACACACACACGCATACACACATCCATTCCCACATTCATCCATGCATGCATGCATCCATTCACACACACATCCGCACACATTTACATACATACACGCACACACGCATTCACACAACTCAACATACTCGCACTCACACCCCCAAACATGCACACACATACAAAACGCAACACACACCCGCATTCATGCACGCACAAACACACACCCCACACACACTCACAACACACCCCTCCCCTGTCGGAGCACCTGACTTACTTGTAGTCAGGGGGTCCTCCGGCAGGAGACAGGACTGGGCACTGCTGCCAGCAGCGTCCGCCAGCAGAACACCCCCAGGCCATATTATTCTCATAATACAGCCGGTGGCAGTCTACTGGCGTGGCACTGCTGATGGCAGCAGCGCCACCTTACCGCCATCTGCCGGCATGGCCACAGCCGGATTTCTGCCATCCTTCTAGCGGAAATCCGGCTGTGGTCATAATCCGGCGGACGGCTGGTAGCTGCGGCGATGGTCTTTTGGTGGCTGTCACCGCTGCGGTAGGCGGTTTTTACTGCCGGGGTCATAATGACCCCCATAGTCTTATACCTTGCCTCAGTATGGTTCAGCAAGCGGCGAAAGTGTTCGTCAATTGGACATCTGTTCGGTCAGCATGGGTATCGGGACTCAGCAATTAAGTTCAAAATAGAAATGTCTCAGGAATGGACATTATACAGAATGTCACTCTGCAACAATGTTAGGAAAAAGTTAAGTACATCTCCTCTTGGGATGGTTAGGAAAGAAGTGGATGTCTCCTCTCAGTACAGTCTGGCTAAGTTAGATTTCCTAGGACATCTTCTGCGTTGCTATTGGTCAAAGAATCATACGTTTACATTTAGTCCAATGAAAGTAGAACCTCAAATCTAAGGTATAACTAAACTGTCTTTCACATGTGGATGATTGGCTCCTCTTCTCCTGTTCCTGTCATTGGGCTCGCCAGTTAACTATTTTGTATCGTCTTGTACTCCAGTCAGTGCATCCATTGTTGGTTCCTGGGAACATCGCCTTTACACACACTAAGGCCCATATTTATACTTTTTTAGCACTGCATTTGTGTCATTTTTTTGCGCAAAAACAACGCAAACTTGCAAAATACAATTGTATTTTCTAAGTTTGTGCCGTTTTTGCGTCACAAAATGGCACAAATGCAGCGCTAAAAAAGTATAAATATGGGCCTAAATTCTACAAAGTATCAATAGCTAGTACAGTATATTCTAGCATGCAGTTCTCATGGGAAAGAAAACTGGCTACTAGCATTTGATCAACACAATGGAAAAATCCAAGTCTAACTCTTTATGCAGCCATTTTATGTGAATCGTTTAAGCAATGCAACTTAACATGAGGCCGTGCAAATAGGCCCAAGACCTCGCTAATTTAAGGCGTATGGTTAATAAAGAAATACATAATAGATGACCATTAATATGACATACTACTACATTAATCTAAACACGAGCATGACATTTTACATTAATAAGCAGTTAATAAAGATACTTTGTGATTATTGACGGCCACTCAAGTAGGCACATTTTCAAAAATCATGTCTTATTTTCTATATTAATTTATTTTCTATGCAGATTTAACATTCAAAATGCATGAATATTTATTAGTAAAATTCAGAGTTAACAACAATAACCAGTTGTCGGACTGTGTTTGCAGAAATCACCGACTGTTACCTCCAATATGTGACTATGGGCTGTGCAGTAATGGGGGTTTGACATATACACAATCCAGAGAGGTTTGGGTCATGCAGATCCTAAATAGAATCTTCCTTTGGCATAGAACATGTGCCTTCTGTTCCATCATGGTCAGCATGCAGCAATGAACTTGCCACTCAAATGTAGTAGGCATTTTTTAATGGTTCAGCTTCCTGTTCCGTGTTTTGAGACCTCTTTAAAAAAAAATTGCTCTGTGTAGCATCACCAAGAATACCTGACTCCTATTGCAATGTGGCGCCATGGATTTGAATATAAGAGGTCCTTGATGCTCTGCTTACATTGCCATCTTGGAATGGTATGGGATCTTCTTAGGGAAAGTGAGTTGATCATGCCAAGATAAAGAAAAAAATGGCTCCCATTCAAGCACAGTACCATTGATTTGCATAAACATTCTCAGTAAGTGCGCTGATGCATGGTGCACACAATAGCGGCACTTTTAAAAGATTACGGGAAGGCAGGCAAGACTACCTTATGTGGTCTACCATTTCTATGTGTAGTGCCAATTTTTAGGTCAAAGCCTACCAGAGTGTGCAGTTGTCTGGTTTGCTTATGACTTCTTCTGGGTATTCTGTAGGCCTCCCTTGCTCAAACATTGTACACTGTATTCCAGTCAAATGTGGTGGTGTGGAAAACGGGTGGGGACATGTAAACAAAACAAAAAAAATAAACTTACCTCAATCCCTGCCCCATTGTTGCACCACCACTCTTTAGTTCTCAACTGCAGGCAGGCACAGGCTCCTAGCCTGCCCTACAGCCAATCCTAGTGCTGCTCTCATGCTGCTGGCAGCGTAAGAGCAGCATCAGGATTGGCCTGAGCACTCTGGCTCTGCGCACCCAGGCAGGCTGCGAGCCTGTGCCTTCTGTCTCCAACCTGCAATGCAGCTGGGGTTGGAGACATCTCCGTGCGCATGTGTGTTTGGCCAGCCTGAGATGGCCAGCCAAATACACATGCACACTAAGGGAGTGCACACCACTGCCTTTTCCTGCCTGTCATCCACTGTTAGACCTGACAGCCTTAGGATGGTCATCCCACAACCTTCTGCCTGCCTCCCTCCATTTCTCTGACACTGTTTTTAATGGTTTTAGGACGCTGCGCTTTTTACCACTGCTGTCCAGTGCTAAAGTGTAAGTTCTTTACCCCTATACGTGATAACATTGGTTCCTACCCAATTAGCATATTTAATTTACCTGTAAGTCCCTAGTAAAGTGCACTACATGTGCCCAGGATCAGTAAATTAAATGCTACTAGTGACCTGCAGCTCTGATTGGGCCACCCGCATACGTAGCCCCTTAACTATGTCTCAGGACTGCGATTGCAAGACCTATGTGTGCAGTTTTACTTCCACTTTGACTTGGCATTTAAAACTACGTGCCAAGCTCTAAACTTCCCTTTTTCTACACAAGCGACCCCTAAGGTAGGCCCTAGGTAATCTATAGGGCAGGGTGCTATGTAGGTAAAAGGCAGGACATGTACTTTTGTGTTTTACATGTCCTGGTAGTGAAAAAATCCTAAATTCTTTTTCCACTACTGGGAGGCCGGCTCCTCTCATAAACTAAGCATTTCAACTGCCCTCATATACTCTTAAGTGGTAGATTCCGATCTGGAAGGAGTAGCCATGTCTTGCTTGGTATTGCCAGACTGGTAATCGAAAATCCTGCTTACTGGTGAAGTTGGATTTAATTTTTACTATTTTAGAAATACCACGTTTAGATAGTGGGCATTTCTCTGCACTTAATGCCATCTGTGCCTTCCAGCCTGTCTCCAGACCACGTCTAGTCTGTGCTGGTGACAGCTCCCCTTGTGCATTCCACCCAGACAACCATAATCACAGGACACTCAGTCACATCTGCATTCATCTGTATACTGAATGGGTATTCCTAGGAAGGCAGGGTGGAGGGGCTCACACTTACATTTCAATGGCCAGTGGCCTGCCCTCACACAAAGGACTGATAACCCCCCAAAGGGATCCTGGCAGACAGGACTGGCCTGAAAGGGGAACTTGTGCACTTCAAAACCACTCTTTGAAGTTTCCCCCACTTCAAAGGCAGTTTTGGTTATATAAACTGGATCTCTGACCCCACCAAGTTAGACACTTCTGGACCTACACCTGCACCCTGTCAGAGGAACTTCCTGGCTGCCCAATGGACTCATCTGGACTGCTTTGCTGAGAAGGCCTTCTGCCCTGCTTGTTGCCCTGCTAGCCTCTGACTGCTGAAAGGACTATGCCTTCCTCCTGAAGTACGCTCCAAGGGCTTGGATTGAGCTTGCCTTCTGTTTCTGAAGTATCAGGACCAACGAAGCCCGCATTGCGGCTGAGAAATCACTGCACAGTTGAACGGAACGATGCAGCACTGACTTCCTGACTGGAAATTTGATGCAGCGACTGCCTTGCGATGGAAAATTTGACGCATCGCCTACCGGATCAACGCAGCGCCTGCTCCGTTTTCCAGTGGATCTGTATGATTTCTTACAGACATACTTTACACATTGCCTTCTAATTTAAGCCTGACTGCTCAGTGCCAAGCTACCAGAGGGAGGGCAGAGGATAATTTGGATTGTGTTGTGACTTACCCTGCCTAGGATTGTGGTCCCCACTTGAACAAGGGTGTGTACCTCTGCCAACTAGAGACCATATTTCTAACATCCCCCATGGCCCCGCCCCTATAAAAATAAAACTGTAATAAACATTGTTTATTATTGTTTTATTTTAACATTTTTGCATCTGCTGCCACTGGCATGGGAGCAACACTCCTCAATCTTGTTCTCACATTTGTTGTGCATTCAAAGACAGAGGTCAAATGTCAGCAGGCTCAGCCTTCTGAGTGAGCTTGATGTTTACTTTTCTTTCTATGACTTCGAAGTGAGAAAATTTATTTGACACTCCTGCCGAATACCAATGTGAAAGGAGAGGATGCAGAATTTTTCTCCAGCACACAACAAAAAAAGTGAACTGTGCTGATGTTTCAGAATATATCAAGATTAGTACAAATGAAGCACTTTTTTGTCAGTCGTAAGTGTGATGGAAACACATTTTTTAATACAATCTAAACACATCACCACACTGGGTGGTGACATTTGCACACATTATCATTTGTGTGCAGTAAAACCATATTCTGGTGCAAATGTATTCGTCATTTCAATTGAAAATATGTTGTCTGTAATTGCAGTGCGCTACCACACCGAGCATACTCCAAGCTAGGCCACTTTATGCATCCCACTCCACTCCATTCAACGATACCCAACTCCGTTCTACGACATGCCACTCCACTCTTTGCCATTCATTTCACAACACAACACCCCCCCCCACTCTCTGCTCCTCCATTCCACACCACTTATCTCACTCCAATCTACCCCACTCCACTTCCCCACAATCTAATCCACTCCTATCTACCCCACGCCACCAAATCTACCCCACTCCACTCTAATCTATTCATTTCCAATCTATCCCACCACAGTCTATCCACACCACATGATTGTAACTCACTCCAGTCTACCCCATTTTGTTCTACCCTTCTCTACCTCATCTTTACCACTCCACTTCAATCTACCCCAATCTACTCCACTACAATCCAGTCTACCACTCCACTCTAACCTACCCCACTCTAATCTACCAGACTCCACTACAATCCACCCCAATCTACTCCACTCCACCCCAATCTATCTCACTCCTTTCCAGTCAACCTCACTCCACTCAAGCTAACCAAGCAAACCCACTCAACTCTATCCCATTCCACCCCACCTACTGCACTCCGCTCAAATCTACCCCATCCTGCTCCAATCTACCCCACTCTACCCCACTCCACTCCAATCTACCCCAGTCCACTCCACTCCAATATACCCCAATCCAAACCACTCCACTCCAATCTACCAACTCCAATCCAGTTTACCCCAGGGCAATCCACCCAATCTGCCCCACTCCACTTTATCCTAATCTACCACACACTATTCACTTTACCCAATCTATCCCACACCACTTCACACCAATCTACCATATGCCACTCAAATCCAACCAACTCTAGTTCAATCTAGTCCACTCCACCTCAATCCACCCCACTCCATCCCAAATTTCCCTACTCCAATCTACTCCATCCCAATCCCCACTCCAATCTAGTCAACTCCACTCCAATCTATCCCACTCTAACCCAATCTACCCACTCCACTCCAATCTACCCCACCCTATCCCAATATACTCCACACCACTCTATCCAACTCCAATCCAATATACCCCACTCCACTGCAATCAACCACACTCTAAACTACCCCACTCCTGTTTATCCCACTCCAATATTTTTCACTTCACTCTAATCTACCCCACTTCAGTCCAGTCTACGCTACTATAATCCATCCAATCTACCCCACTCTTAATCAACCCCACTTCAAACTACCCCTCTCCATTGCAATCTACTCCACTACAATCTACCCCTCCCCACCCCAGTCTAGCCTTATCCACCACACTCCACTCTTCCCCAATCCACCCCACCTTACTCCACTCCAATTTACCCCAGTGTGTCCCACTCCACTCACTCTACCCCACTTCACTCCAGTCTACCCCTTGCCACCCCAACCTACCCCAATTCAATACGCCCCTCTCCCTACTCCCATTTCCTTCACTCCAATCTATCCCAATCTACTCCACTCCAGAATACTCCACTCCAATATGCCCCTTTCTGACGCACTCTAATCTACCCCAATCCATCCCAATCTACCCCACATCACTCCAGTCTACCCCACTCCCCCAATTTACCCCACTCCACTCCAATCTACCACACTCCATACTACTCCAATCTACCTACGCTCCATTCCAATCTACCCTGCTATAATCCACCCATTATACCCCATTTCAATGTAACCCACTTCAGTCCAATCTACCCCACTACACTCTAAGCTACCCCAATCCATCCCACTCTACTACAGTGTACTCAAATATATCCCACTACATCTATCCCCATCTACCCCGATCTACCCTACTCCTATCTACCCCACTCTAGTCTACCTCTTGCAATCTACCCCACTCCACCCCAGTCTACCTCACTCCACCTCAGTCTACCCCACTCCACCCCAGTCTACCCCAATTCAATCTACCCCACTCCAAACTACCACGCCAATCTACTCAACTCCACCACTCCAATCTACCTCACTCCAATGTTAACCAATCCACCCACTCCAATCTACGCCAATCCACACTGAAAATAATCTACCCCACCCTACTCCGCTATACTATTTTTTTAGCCATGCTGAACAGCAGACACTCTGGTGTACAACATGGCTAAGATACATTGCCAAAGCCAATAGCACTTGCATAGGTGAGACCTATTAGCTTTACCAATGCTTGTTCTTCCTGAATACTAATGCAGTAGTTTGTCCCTAGGCGTGATAATGCAGCTGAATACCAATGCTAAAATGTTAGCCTGGCAAAAACCTCATTCTTTGCTTAAGGAGTTGGGAGAGAGGTTTCCAGGTGTATTTTTACTTTTTTATTTACCTGGTGGTTGATAATGATTTAATACTGCAGGCACACATTGCGCTTAGGATGGACTTTTTCATGCTTGATCAGTGAGTCAAACTAGAGTACCTAGCCAATTACGCTTAAAACATAAATAGCAAGAATGTGCATTGCTGTTGCACATCAGCCTTTGAAAAAATGGGTAATATCACTTTGGGTCGAAACTTGAAAGTTTGGAGAATATATCTTGGAAAAATTAAAACAATGATCAATCTAAACTTGGACACCAGGGCATAGTTCATGATTATGCAGGACAGTTTACTAAACTGATCTTCTTAAATCCTGAACAGCCTATGGTAAGAAAGTGTCTTAGAACCTTTGCTTTTCTGACTTTCTTGCCTATTCTCTTGCCGGTTAACATAAAGGATATTATTTCACCAGAAAGATTAAATGGCACAAGAAGATGCAAATCAGGTTGACCCCATTGAGCGGGTTGAAAAGATCTCTTTATTTGTTTGCTCTTTGTGCTTCCAAAAACAAGACTGATGTTAATGCGCTTAAAAATAAGTTCTCAGGCATCATAAGTGCAAGACAAGATGACAACCAGATTCATAATATTTAGACTCCCTCAATTTGAATTCTCAGACCTATTTAAAGTTTTATTGGTTATCTTCAACAGGTACACCGTGGAACTGTAGCATACATGATGTCACACAGTACAGCACATCTCAGGACTTTACATACAAGGTGACCTGAGGGCACAATTGTCGTGTCTTCGAACACCCACCACGCACATGCTCATCCTTTGATTATCAGTGTCGTCCCAAGCCTGTGCCCACAGTACCCTTGAAATTTTGTAGTCAATTAAGTTTTTGTCTTTTTCAGGCCATATTGGGCACCTGGGATTGCATAAGGTATTATACCACCGGTGCCCATTTATCCTTCTTATGTGAGTTCAGAGACATGAGCTCCCATCAGTTTGTAACTTGCTCCTTACAGTATTCTGAGTCATCTAGCCACTTCTTGGTTTTTGGAGCACCTCATGGCCGCTGTAGGCTTAGCCAGTACTAACAAGAGAGAGATCAGTTTCCTGTTTGCGGCAGGGAAGTCCTTAACATGTTCATGTAGTGGGAACAAGGCGGTGGGCGCCAGAGGTTCTCCAACAATGTCAGATACAATTTATCCCACCTTCCTTCAGAAAGCCTGCACCGGAGGGCACATCCACCCCCAGTGCAGAAAGCTACCGTACCACTCTACAACTATCACAGCTGGCCGCATTTCTAAGGACTAGCTTGTGCAGCTTGTACAGTGTGTAGTAAATTCTATGTAGGAATTTAAGGTGTATACGTCAAAGATTATACTTCGGGGGGGGGGAGCGGGTATTTTATATCTGATTCACCAGTATTCCCATTGCACATCAGAGATCTCCATTGTAAATCCTCTTCCAATTTCTGACGGGCCAATGGGGATCATGGTGTCCGGGTACCGTCCAGGCTCAGATATTATATATGTGACACCAGTTGTTTGGGTGAGTTAGAGGCGGGCACCTGCTTTAGTGTGTTGAAGGTGGGTGGTGAAGCTGGGAATTAGTTCAGAATTCAAAGCAAGATTCTCTAAATTTGTAGTAGATTAGAGTATCTAGGGGCCTATAATTATCCTTGAGGGTAAATTTGACTGACAGGGGATATAGGACCTCGAGGCAGGTGAGGTGCATAGCCCAGTGTTCAGTCGCAGGGGTACTATTGCATTGGCCTCAACAACCAAGCGTGACTGAAAAAGTGATGGATATACCCAGTAATGTAAGTATTGTGCATCCGCGCTCAAGTAATATACTGCTCAGTCAGGCGCTGTCATGCTACATCTCACCTAAGGCAGTGAAAGTGTCTCCCATTTCAGGCGAGGCTGCTTCCTCACCCATTCCAGTCTAGTCAACGCAGACTATAGTGCGTTAAATATCACCGCCGTAAGAGCAGTGCTTAATTTGTGCTTGTTGTTCCCGGTGCTGACCACCGGCACTTATTTTTGAGGACCGGGGCTTATTCTTCTGCCTCAAGCATTTGCTGCGAGCAAAAGACACATTTGGGAAAGACGGAGGAAGGGAAAAATGAAAAAGCGTCACAAAGGGAGAAAGCTGCAAGAGTGAGCTGAAGGGGTAGGGAATGGCTTTATATGGATTGAGGAGGCCCGAGGTGCTTCCGGATTACGCTGCCTTAGTATTCCGTGTTCACCCATTTAATTGCTGCAGCCACGTGTTTAAGAGGAGGGCTTTGGGCACCGGCAACATTTCATTTACAAATTAAGCACTGCGTAAGAGGAGTGGGTATGTTATTGAATAGAAAAAGCTATTGCTGCAGGCACACCATCTTTGTCAGTGCAATATGCCCAGCAAGCAACAATGGCAGCTTTATCCATTTAACAATTTGCTGTTCCGTTTTGCTCAGCAACGTGCCATAGTTTATTCTAAGTACCTCCTGCATGCACACCAAGTGCCCAGATTTAAGAAAAGTGGTGCTCCATGTCATGAAGCGCCACTTTTCTTCATGAAGCGCCACTTTTCTTGCGGCCCATTGCTCCCCCTTAACGCTACCATGTGTGTGTCCTATTTAACATATGGCGCACCACGGCTCAGGTTAGGGACAATAGCATCATCATTTTTTACACTATTGTTGTACTTTGCAGGATTAGGTCCAAAGATTTTGGCGCTAATCCTGCAACGTACATAGAGGCCCATTATAAATAATAATGTACCTCCTTTTAAAGGCCTACTCTGTCCAGGCGTTAAAAATGCCACTAAAAATGATGCAGTGGAACCTCATAAATTCCAATGCACCATTTTTGCGGGCCCCCTAATGGCACAGGTATATATGGCACAAGGGATTACAAAGTGGCGCAAAGCGTGCATTGCTCCCCTCTGTAAATATGGCACTGTGTTTTTGTCACAGTATCGCCATATTAGTCTAAACAAAATGACGCTAATGTGGTGATAGTTGGCGCTAGGCCCTTCATAAATCTGGGCCTATGATCCTTAGATATTTGACAGGCCTACTTTCTCATTAAATCGGGTATTCCAACTCTCCTTCTGTTGTGCAATCTGTCAATAGCATTATAGACCATTTATGCAAATTAATGGTGATACTGGATAAACTGACAAAGCGTAAGAACTTAATTGTCGGTGACGCATTAACAGCTGTTGTGTTCACGTATAATATAGCATTATCAGCACAAAGCGATATCACTAGGCATCAAGTGGAAAAGCTGATCCCTTCTTCTTTGTGGTATTGTCATAGCCAAGCAACTAGGGGTTCCATTGTAAGGGCAAATAGGCCCGGGGACAGTGGGCAGCCTTGCCTGGTGCTGCAAGCTATGTGTATCGGGTCATAGATAATACTGTATTGCTGTAGTCGAGTTATTGGTTCTTCATACAGTAGGCAAACCCACCATATAATTTGTTCGCCAATTCCTAGCTGCTGTAGAACTTAAAAAAGATAAAGCCACTCAAGTGAATCAAGTTCCTTAGTGGCATCTAGAAGGACTGCAGCTGCCTTGCAGTCTGGTTGCACTTGGTGTGGTAGTGCAAATAGAGTTCTAAGGTTGTGTGAAGTGTATCTCCAGGAGATGAACCCGGATTGCTCTGGGCGGATCAATATAGAGAATAATGGTTGCATTCTGATCGCTATCAATTTTGCTAATATTTTATTATCTGTATTAATTAAGGAGATGGGCCTATAAGCGTTCATCTCTGTTGGGTTCGCCTGGTTTGAGGAGTATAATTATAAGGGTTTCCTGAAAGGAAGGGGGAATTATTCCCTGTGTAAAAGCCTTGTCATAGGCTGCCAGCAGCCAAGGGGCTGGGATGTGTGCATATTTATAAAACTGAACTGGAAACCCATCCAGGGCTTGGTTTTAGCCACTCAAAAGGGATTTAATAGTTGTGATTTTCTGATCCTTTATGGGCCTATCTAAGTATTGCCTGTGGCCTTCCTCCAGCCAAGCAGGGCGATACAGTCAAAATATTGATCTACTGCCAGCCTGTCAGGAAAATATCTAGGTACAGGTCTGCATTCTCCTCTTGAAAAGCTGCAAACCGCTCTCACCAAAAGCAAAGTCACACTCCACAAGGTTGGTGTCCATGTCAGCTGTCCTGTTTGCGGATTTTCCGCTGGAAAAGGTATGCCATGCGGCAACTTGGTTGATTCACATGCGACCCACTTTCCTCTGTATAGAGGCTTCCCTTATGTTTTCTCATTATATATCACTTGTGCTTAAAAATCTGAGAGACTGGAGCCTCTGTGATGAGGATTCTAAAGGGTGCTGTCATCTGACTGTCTGGACTTCAGGTTGTTTTTCTGATGATGTGAATAAGCTGTGAAAGTGAATGCACTTTAGCACTGTTTCATATGTAAAATTTCTATATACTGCTTGTTAGTAATGGCGTTTCTGGTTGGCTAGGGTATGCACCTCAGCCAGGCAGAACCCACCCACTCTAGTCAAGGCAAGGGAGTTACACGTCCAAGATAACCCTGCTCACCCCCTTGGTAGCCTGGCATGAGCAGTCAGGCCTATCCCAGAGGCAATGTGTAAAATATTTGCAAAACACACATGTGACACACTATCCTCACCACAAAGGAAACACAACACCAGATTATATGAAAATGTACTGTATTGTACACAAAACAATTATCAGACCAAACATCACATATTAGTACTATCCTGACACCTTAGCACTTGTCAGAACGTTACACATTAGTTACTCTGCAAACTAGCAGTAGTCACATATAACACACAGGTTACTCAGTATTCTGCAACATAAGCAGTGGTCAGGAAACACGTTATTACACCAAAGCACTTGTCATAAGAAAAACTCCCATAGTAGGAACATTAGAAACATATGGAAAGTCATAAAAGTACACATCAGAAAGTCATGTCCATAAAAGGAACATCTGCACACCTATGTAAAAGCATCATCAACCAGGCAAGCATATATATCAATAGCAAAGTCTTTAGGCAGAACTTGGATTATAGCTATATTATTCCTCTAAAAGTGCCTGGTTTGGTGAAGCCGGCACCTCCAGTGCCTGGAAGAAGAGGGAAGGGGCCCCTGGTGCTCCTCTATGTACGTGGAGGCCTCCCTGACAACTGTGGCTGAGAAGGGGGCAGCACGCACCCCCTCTGTTCTCCTAATGGGCCACTCCTGGGGCCTGTGATCACTGGGGCCCCCCGGGCCTCCACCAGTCCTCACGAAGAGGGATGGGCACAATCCAGAAGAAATGCAAGGGGGAGGTGGGTGCCACGCACCTCCTCTGCTTCAAGGGCGGGCCCCACTTGGGACCTGCGATCGTTGTAGGGCCCCCGGCCTTTACTGGCCCTCCACGAAAGAGGGGAACCAAAAGATCAATACTGGCCCACACAAGGGCCAAACCAATGACCGGCGGTGCGGGGGGCCTCCGACAGGGCTTCCGCCCCGCCCGTGGTCACAGCAAAAAGCAGGATGGCCTCATTGGGGCCGGAGGGAACCTCCAATGAGGTTTCCTTCCATCCGCCCGGCTGCAAGCTGTACGCTGCGGCCTGCAGTCGAGAAAGAGGCAAGCACGAAGTCGGTGCCTGCCAGTGCCCTGGGGATGCTCTATGGAGTGCACGAGCTCCAAATAAACCACAAAAAGAATTCTTCTGGTGCCCCGGGGGCACAGGAAAGCAGCACGACTCCGGTGCTTAGCAACCACACAGCCCGGGTTGCGGTGGCGATTTCTTTCGTCCAGCAAAATGAACGCTTTGCAGCACACCAACAAGGGGAAAGCGCTTCCAAGTGCTTAACGAAATCCCCCACAGAGTGCTTTCCCCAGCGCTCAATCTCAGCCAAGAGGAAGGTGAAGCACCCCTCGTGCTTCAGGGTGACATGCAGGGGTCAGGGGCCACAGCACCCTGCCCCTGGGGAGTAAAAGCTTGCAAGGAAGGGCCCACAGGTAAAGGGCCCAACAACAGGTCAGCACAAGGAGTATGTAGCAAGTGGCAAGTCCTCTTTAGTGACCAAGCAGGTCACAGATCAGTACAGCAGCAGCCGTCCATGGCAGTTCCTGGTGAGTTCTTCCAGCAGTCTGTATCCAGTTCCAGGTAAGTTCAAAGAGTCTCCAAATTGTGGGGAAAATTCCCCTGTACTTATACTCAGTCCTTACAATGTTTTGCAATGGTAGGGAGAGGAGGTTCCAGCCAGTTACAACTGGTTCTGGGAGTGTCCTCTCTCTCCTTCAGCACAGGCTCCAAACATCAGTGGAGGGTTAATGACCCTATTGTGTGAGGCCAGGGCCAAATGTAGGTGTGCCCCGCCTATCCCTTCTCTCAGCCCAGGATGACTATTCAATATGCAGATGCACCTCTGTGACCCCTCCACCCTCCTTGTGTACAGTCCATCTGAAAAGTATGCACAAAGCCCCAACTGTCACTTTGCCCAGACGTGGATTGGAGTCAAGCTGCAAAACACCAGAGTCATAAGCACAGATAAATGCACACTTTCTAGAAGTGGCATTTCTGTGATAGTAATAAACAATTCACCCACACCAGTAAGCAGCATTTATTATCACCATCACAACCATACCAAACACGCCTACACTACCCCTCATAAATCAGACAATACCCCTAACACATAAGGCAGGGCATTTCTAATGCAATCCTATGAGAAGGCAGCACTCACAGCAGTGAGACACCAAGTTAGGCTGTTTGTCACTAACAGGACAGGTCACGCAACCTGGCACATGTCCTGCCTTCTACATACATAGCACCCTGCCCATAGGGCTAGCTAGGGTGTACCTTAGGGGTGACTTTCATGTAGTAAAAGGGGAGTTCTGGGCCTGGCAAGTAAATTTAGATGCCAGGTCCCTGTGGCAGAAAACTGCGCACACTGGCTCTGCGCTAGCAGGCCTGAGACAGGTTTGAAAGTCTACTTCAGGGGGTGGCGCAAGCTACGCTGCAGGCCCACTAGTAGTATTTAATTTACAGGCCCTGGGTGTAGAGATACCACTGTACAAGGGACTTATTGGTAAATTAAATATGCCAATTAGATATAAGACAATCATACCAACTTTAGATGAAAGAGCACCTGCACTTTAGCACTAGTCAGCAGTGATAAAGTGCTCAGAATCCTAGAGCCAACAGCGAGAGGTCAGAAAAACTAGGAGGAAGGAGGCAAAAAGACTGGGGATGACCCTGCATAAGGAAAAAAGTCCAACGCTGCTATTTAATGGTACTGTGGGATTCCCACTTCGACAAATGGGAATGATTCAAGCATGTGAATACGAAAGATACCAATACTGGAGAACTGCAGTTACAGGTAACTCATTTTCTTATCAATCAGCAGTACAAAGTCCATATAAATGGGGCCTGCTGGAAAGCAAAAATGTCAGTGTTATGCAAGCAAGAGCAGTGTGGGTTATGAAACCAATTCAATGAAAAAGTAGAAGCAAAAGCTAGACAATACAGTAAGGATTCAAATGAAACAAAAAACGAAATTGCTCTCGTGCGAAATAACAGTGTAGATTTGCAAAGTGGCTGTGAATCCAAGGGGAACCAATGGGGATGTATGTGGTAGCACAGGTACTGAGTAGGACCCAGGTGACGTAGTACACACGAAATGTGGCTGGAAATGGGATTGAAGAGGGGTAGGGGAAAGAGTGTGAGTCGCAGGAGTTGTGAAGTGAAGCTGTTGGAATTCCCTCGCAGAGTTTTCCACAAGGGCATCCTATGCATCTGAGATTGGATGTTTAGGGAGTCTCTTTACCTTCTCTTTGCGTAGCAATATGCTCTCTGCCTACACCCATGCTAGCATGGAAAGGACCCACTTAGATGGTGCTGGGGGGGTTGGCCGCCCTCCACCTATGGGTGATCATTCTCCTCAGTAGCAGGAGTGAGAAGTCAGTAAAGCGTGTAGCTGCCCCTATGTTTTTTAGCACAGCAGTAAAGCCCCAGGACACACATCTCCCAACTGTAGGTCATAAGAGTGCCCGTGTAACGTCAAGTGTGAAATTACATCGTGCCAGTAGCCCGCAAGTGACAGGCAGGACCACAGCATATGGATCAGTTTCGCACTGTGTAGGAGACAGCAGGGGCAGAGAGCATCATAGTGTTAAAAACACGGTTTATTTTAGGGGGGTTAGGTAAGTGTGGTGCAGGATCTAAAACTGGATTAATTTGAAACTGGCCTTTTGGGACACTTATGGGGGATAGGCCAGAAGAAGTCAACACTCACTGTCAGTGGATGTGCGGCCAAGATCTGTCTCCCAATGTCTCTTCAGCGCATCCAGTGGTACCAACATGTGGGTGCATGGTATCTGCTAACCACTGGGACTAGTGTCCCTCCCTGCCTAAGACAATCAAATATTGGGTGACAAGGTGGTATAGTAGGAGGTTCTTGTATTTCTCCACAGGACTGGGTCAGCAAAGAGGTATGGAGGAGGAATTGACCAGGTAGGAGTTCGGAGGCAGCCAATAAATCCTCCATGGAGAGGAGAGTTCCATCTTAATAGAGATCAACTAAGGTGTGCAGACCCACTGTGTGTCATGGTGTTAATTTCCTGTGGGAGGTGGACACAGGTTCACACAGCATTTCAAACAGCCGCAGGGCCGGGGAATACGGTCTGGCAATGTCAGTAAGAAACATTTACCTGCAATAACATCTGCAAGTGGTGCCAAGGAGGGGGGGCGTCTGGTAGTGGTGCCTAGGCTGGAGAGTAGAACAGGGCAAGCAGTCTCTCTAAGTCCCAAGAATGCAGAAGCATTGTGGTATCTGCCAGGCAATCACCCGCAAACCAATGTGCCTCCCACTGGAGTTGGGAGGCCAGGTAGTATTGTTCGAAGTAGGAGACGTTTAGCCCGCCGCCGTCGGTGGGAAGTCAGAGCTTGGGCAGTGCTACTCTATGACATGTGCCATATAAGATCTCCCACCATGCATTCCAGGGCATGGAAGAAGGTGCGGTGTAGAAATAGAGAAAGGTTGGCAAAATAGTACTGTAGTCTGGGTAGATTTACCATTTTCGTCAGGGCCACTTTCCCCACTACCAACATTGGTAAAGTCTGTCTAAATGACATTTGTGCCTGCCGTGCAGTGACAGCATGGCCCAAGTTGCCTTCCAGAAGGTCCGCAGTCATTTGGTTAATCCGTACCCCCAAAAACGAAAAGTGGACAGTTGCCATTTAAGGGAAATACCGTTCTCCACATAGAGTAGGTCTGGGTCAGTATTGTAGGGGGATACACAATTTGGTCAAGCTAACCTTAAGACCAGAAATGGTGGCAAAGTCAGACAGGAGGGCTGTGATAGTAGGAGGTATAGTTCAGACATCTTTAAGGTAGCGCAGCATATCATCTGCATAAAGGGAGACCGAGGCCCATATTTAAACTTTTTTGCGCTGCATTTGTGTCACTTTTTGATGCAAAACCAGTGCAAACTTACAAAATACAATTATATTTTGTACGTTTGTACCACTTTTGAGTTAAAAAATGACAAAAATGCGGTGCAAAAAAAGTTTAAATATGGGCCCGAGTGAGTTCCGTCTCCTAGGGGATGTCCCATTGTTGGCCCTAAATATGCAGATAATGTGCCAGTGGCTCTAGTACCAGTGAAAAAAACATTGGAGAAAGCTGACAGTCCTGGCGGGTCCACCGCTGTATCGCAATGGGGTCTGAAATATGACAGCTTCATTTGACTCTGGCTGTAGAATCGGTGAACAAATACTTGACCAGTTGAAGGAAGTGGGGTCTCAGGGCATAGCATTGAAGTACTTCAAATAAAAAGTACGATCCAAGGGAGTCAAAGGCTTTATGCCTGAGGGTATCATAATGGGGCATGTGCTCACATATGAAAAAAAAAAATGGTGAAGAGTAAGGGAAGTATTCCAGGATGGCCCAAAACCGTTTTGGTTTGGGTAGATGAGTTGCTGCACCAGGAGAGCAAGTCAATCTACCAGAAGTTTAGCTAAGATCTGATAGTCCATATTTAATAATGCAAGTAGCTGTAGGAGTCTGGGTTAAGCACACCTTTGCCCAGTTTAGGGAAGGAGATAAGGACAGTGTTTTGCAAAGTGGATGGCTGCGTCACTGCAGCAAATGAAGTATTGTACAGTTGTTTCAGATGGGGTGCCACCAGGGACAAAAACACCTTTTACAATTCAGCCGGTAGGCCATCTGGTCCTGGGTTTTGCTAGTGGCAAGGGCACGGATTGCCTCCAGTATCTCAAAGTTGGAGATTTCTCAGTTGAGTCCCTCTCTTTCCTCAGGTGAGACTCACTTGGATAAGAAGACATCAGGGGTCTTTTGGTGTGGATGCCTTGAGTCGCCAAAGGGATAAAAGTGGAGTTATGTATTCCCAACAGAGTTGCAGTTGGAGTGTGTACAGCCGAGGTAATGTGTAATGTGGGGTTTGATGTTTCAGGTGCAAGTAAACCTTTCTATATGGACATGAAGGTCATGCACATATGAATAGCGAGAGTACACATTGGTATTGGGCTTACAGTGGCATCAGACATCTATCAATCCCCAATGAGTGAGTGATGTGCCAAGGGTATGGGCTTTGGTTGTTGCAACAGTACATGGGAGAAGCGATCCAAACCAATGACCAGGAAACTGTTAAAATCCCCTCCCGGAACTCAGGGGCTATCGTTCCAGCAGACCAAAGTGGTGGAGAGGGAGTGAAGGAAAGGAGCGTTGTCAACATTAGGGGAATATATCACTAGAAGGAGCAGTCGTCTACCATCTAGACAGCCCTCTATGAACCTGTGTACACCCCCTGGGGCCACAACTATATGTGCGGCAGCAAAGGAACACCCACTGTGATCGAGAGCAGGACCCTTACAGCAAAAGTGGAACAGTTTGTAGAGAACACCTGGCCCAGTCATCGTTTCTGCAGCCGGGATGCTTCTAATCCTGTTATGTGTGATGCGTGCAAGAAAGCAATGTGTGTACATCTGCGGCGCAGGTAAAAGTACAATGCGTACCTACGAGAAGGGGTGTGGATACCTCTCACATTCCAGGTGATGATGTGTGTGGTAGCATTGTGGGGTATTCAGGGATGTGGATGCATTAGTAACCCTACGCATGGGGTCCTATGTTCGATGAGGCATGTCAGGCAAGAGCGAGTGCAGGCTGCAACAAAATGTAAAACAAAATGCAATATTAAAACATTGAAGTATTAATACCATAGAAAGCAGACACACAACGTGTACTCGCCCAAACCATTGAAGTTATAGAAACCTGTAAGAGGGAGCCAGTCAAGGGGGCAAGCTGGGAGGCAAGATGTCAAGCAAAGACCACCTCCGATGTTGAGCGAACAAGGATGAAAATTGGACTGGACAACCATCTAATTCTCCACAGTTGAGAAGCAGTCAAGCCCAAATGTGTTGGGGGCAGCATGGGAGACCACCAGAGGAGAAAAGGTAGCCACTACATAATCCAAATCCCCTGTATATTTAGAACAAACCATTTAGAGATTCATACGTAGCTGGGGGGAAAAGGAAGGGCAAGTTGAGAGAAGAGGTGGATACACAAGCATGTTATTGTCAAACTTGGGAGCATCTGCAGGTATCTTGTCAGTGCTTGGGGGGACAATGTCAGATGTGTGAGAGTCACTGTCGCTAGATGACCTGGAGTCGCTGTCTATCACACAATAGTGTGGCACAGGATCACGGACGTCCGCTGTCATCTGCAGCACCCTGCATCGCTCCCGGATGGTTTCCTCCAGATTCAGGGAACTGGATGACCATGAGGCTGTCAAGTCCAGGCACTGGGTGTGTAGTCTGTGTTTCTGTCTTACCGGTGGGGGCCAGCTGTGTGTAGTCGGGCGGTTACGAGCATCAGCCATTCCATTTTGCTCCATCCAGGACCAACCTTCTGCAGAGTCGGTGAAAATAGTGGTCTCGCCATCCGTTTGGATGCTTAGTCGTGCCAGGAAAAGAAGTATGCACTGGATGCGGTGTTCTCGCGGTCTGCACTTGAGCTCGAGGAAAATGTGTCATTTCCGCTACACCGCAAGGTTGTAGTCTAGAGAACCCATTATCTGGGCATTGTTTACTGTCAGGTCGCCCGATTCACGCACTTTGTTTAAGACCACATCTCTGTCTTCCTAATGCATGAGACGTGCCACTAGAGAATGGGGGAGCGCCATGAGGAAGTCTTCATGTGGGAACCCTCTGGGCATGTTCTACTGAGGAAAATGATTACACCAGTTCCATGGAGGTAAATCTATAGCTCCAAGTGTTCCGCAGTTCACACCCTGTCTTTAAGTTTCCAGTGATCATCATGCAACAGAGTAAGGTCGATGACCACAGCGTCAATCTTTCACTCCATAGAAGCGTTTTGCTGCAAGACGACATCTAACTTATCAGGGAGTGTGTCGGCGCCTGACAGGCGATGCGCAGATTCAGCAGTTAGCTGTACCCTGGGTAGTGGCATCGATGGATGGGATCACGTGACTTCGGTACCAGTCCTGGGGTACACCATGTTGATCCTCTGGAGTAGGTGTGAGTCAAGGAGAAGCTTCCAAAGCAACTGTGGGCCCGCTAATGAGGATTGGGGTGGATTGCTACACCTCACAGCAGGAGCAGTCCAATATGGAAAGTCAGTGAGAAGGCATGAGAAAAGTGTTCAATGTTCCCAGATAGGTTTACAGGGTATGTCACAACGACAAAGAGGCACCTCAGAAAACCACAACCCAAGGCAATGTCTGACACAGTAGGTGTGGAGGTGTGGAATGTCTGCACAGTTGATCAGCAGTGAGTTGAAGGAAAGACGTAGGGACATCACGTCACTGCATGTCATAGTAGGTGGTGCGTGATGAGGTCTGGGGGAGCAGCCGCCCAAGGATGTGTGCCTAACAAATAATGCCACAGAGTTTATGGTGAAGCAGCGTCTAGCGTAGGGCGTCCCAGGAGTGAGGGCGCCAAGGTAGGAACTCACAAGAGACAAGGGCCGGTGATGTGCGAATGCTGCAGTGATTATGCAGAGCCTCACTGTGGCTGCATACCGAGCATAAGGCTTAGGTGCTGACTGGCAGAGACCACGAGGCATGTCTAGCAGCAAGGAGGGTTGCTGGTGTGAACAGCTGACAATAGGTATTAGGTTGTGTACTGCATGATACCTGGAACACAGTCTTCCCGTCGTGGCATCCCACAGGGCCCAGAAATTCACACTGGCAACTCCGGGCAGGCTCCGATGTCTGCTCCACCACTGGTATCAGTGAGCGTGCCATGCACACACCCACCGCCACCAGGCTCTGCAGCAGAGTCAATTCAGGAGCCCAGCGAAGAAGGCCCCGGGAGCATGATCCAGATCAGGCAACATACTCCAAATGATCCGGGTCCCCTGGCAGGGCAAAGGAGGCAGGGGTGGGACGTACATGCTTCCACCGCCACGTGATGTGAAGCAGGGGCCCCAACACCAGGTCAGGTCCCGGCAATGCACCATTGATCCCAGGGAGGCTCACGTGTCCCAGCCGGACATCTGCAGAGGCGCAATCAGGGGCAGCTGTCAGTAGGATGGGCCAAATGCACAGTGGATGGCGCAAATCTGTGCACCTCAGAGGGTCAGATTGGGGAATGGTGCGTAGTGGGTCGGTCGGGCGTCGTCAAAGGGCAATCGCCGCCAGTCAGTGTGTTCTTCACAGTCACACTGGAGCTGTCTGGGAGAACCACAGCAAGCCTGCCAGAAGACCGTGAATTCTCGCAGGCAGCACGTGTAGCAGCAAGTAGTACCTTATGGTCCAGCGGCTGCCGTTTTTCAGGTAGGGCAGGCTGTCAAATGATGTCCCGAGCATGAATGGTGAGGAGGAGGCCGGATGGCCATTCACCGCTGAAGAGCGTTCAGGATGACAGGAGTGCGGCGCAAAGCTTGTTTAGCTTCCGACTGCCATCTTGGCCTTCTTGGCCACGCCCCACCGGGGCATCCTTTGATATTCATTCAACGTGACTCTGGCACTTCCAGCTCTCTCATTTTAATCTCTAGCTTCCACATTTTCCATCTGATGTCTTTGAGTACCCCCTCCTGTTTTGCTATACAGGTGCTTTGTATGACTACCTTGTAGGATTCCCATAGAGTGGCTACATTCATTTAGCTCAAAGAATTGTAATGTCTCTTCCCTAGTTTCTTGCTAGAAAACTACATCGTTCAGTGCTTCTCCCAGCACTGTGCAGGAGAACGCCTAGTGTTCTCCTCCTGGGGGTACAACATCTTGGCTTTATGTTGGACAACCATTATTGAAGCACTGAAGCTATCAGATACTATCCTATAGTCTAATCGCGGCCATGTGTTATGAAAGGAAGAGCAACATGTCCCTCCAGGGTGTTGGGGTGTCTCACTTGTCATATATCTATCAAGTGCTCCTATCCTATGGTGTCCAGTAGCTGTTGGGCTGCCCATGGATGTGGTCTTTTTCTAGCAGTTCATGCATCTAGAATTACACTGAAGACACTGCCCCATATGATCGCACCTTGAACCATGTTTTGTATTTGGAGCCATAGTTCTTGGAAAGAACGATGGATCGGCTATATTAGGACTGTATGTGCAGACCAGTGTAGTTGGTTGTTTATGTACGAGCAAGTGCAGTATAATATATATCCAGCAAACTGACCAAATCAGAATCAATGCCCCTGTGCATACAATGAGTATAAGGTTACAAACCAGTGTTCAACCCATTATAATGGGAGGCAGTGAGAGCTGAGAGCATCCAGCTGTGGGTCGGGGATGGGACAGGAAACTAATGGTTTGCTTTTCGGGGACTCCTTCATTAAGGAGCTCAGTGAATATGTGGCCACCTTCGCATCCATAGACAAGGCGCCATCGTCCATGCAAAAGATTTTCCATTCTCATGTTTTTGGCAGGGCTGGCAAAGGCAGGAGTTGCTTTTCTGGCTGATTTGCCCACAGAGGTGCGGTCAATTAAACCAGAGGCTCCGCTACATATCAACAAGAGTTTAAGCCACAGTTTTATCCCCAGAGGAATCGCTCATTCAGACGTGGCTGCAAATCTAGAGGCTTCCAAAACTCAGGTAAGAGATCAATCTTCTGGTCCATTGTTGGTGGGAGGATGGACAGCTTTGTTTCTAAAAAATTGGCAGATGTTAATGACAGATCCGTGGGTGTTGCAAACTGTGTCAGGTTATTGCATAGAGCTCTATTCCACTCCGGTCCAAGACTGTCGGCCAAAACCTTTGTTTTTTTTCCCAAAGATCAAGAGGAACTTCTCCCTCAAGATATTCAGGCCCGTATTTATACTCCGTTTGCGCCGAATTTGCGTCGTTTTTTTCGACGCAAATTCGACGCTAAACTAACGCCAACTAACGCCATATTTATACTATGGCGTTAGAGGCGTCTATCGCCAAAGTTCCCGGAATGTGCGTCATTTTTTAGCGTGAACCCCTTCCTTGCGTTAATGATATGCAAGGGAGGCGTTCCCGTCTTAAAAAATGACTCCCAGGCCTTTACGTGGTATTTATACTCCCGGGCAAAAGAGACGCCCGGGAGTGGGCGTGGCTAAAAACGGCGCATTTGCGCCACTTTTTAACGCCTGGGTCAGGCATGGCGTTAAGGGACAAGTGGGCTCAAAATGAGCCCAGAGTGCCCTCCCCTGCCCCCAGGGACCCCCCCTGCCACCCTTGCCCACCCCAGGAGGACACCCAAGGCTGGAGGGACCCACCCCAGGGACATTCAGGTAAGTTCAGGTAAGTATATATATATTTTTTTTAAATAATTTTTTTTGGCATAGGGGGGCCTGATTTGTGCCCCCCTACATGCCACTATGCCCAATGACCATGCCCAGGGGACAGAAGTCCCCTGGGCATGGCCATTGGGCAAGGGGGCATGACTCCTATCTTTACAATGATAGGAGTCATGTTGATGGGGGATGGGCGTCGTTAAAAAATGGCGCAAGTCGGGTTAAGACGATTTTTTTGCCTCAACCTGACTTGCCCCATTTTAAGACGCCCTAACGTCATTTTTGCCCAACGCCGGCGCTGCCTGGTCTACGTGGTTTTTTTCCACGCACACCAGGCAGCGCCGGTCTGCTTGCGCCGGCTAACGCCATTCCATAAATACGGCGCCCGCATGGCGCTTCAGAATGGCGTTAGACGGCGCAAAATTTTTTGACGCTAAACTGCGTTAGCGCAGTTTAGCGTCAAAAAGTATAAATATGGGCCTCACTTCCTTACACTCAAGCAAGCTATACAAGTTTGCTCCCCTCATCCTTTAGGTTTTGTCAGTACTTTATTTCTAGTCCAAAAAAAGAACAAAAAATATCGTCCACTGATACATTTGAAGCTTTTCAACAGGTTTGTAGTATACCATCATCTCAAGATGGAAACTATTCTCCATCTTCGGGACTCGTTATTGGAAAACGATTGGATGGTTCGTCTAGATCTCCAAGATGTGTATCTTTCCATCCCAATTCATCAATCTTTCAGAAATTTCTTCAATTTCAACGGAAGGACCAATTCTTCCAATTCAAATGCCTCCCCTTCGGTCTTTCTTCTGCTCCATGGTGTTTTACCAAGGAGTTGAAGCCAGTGGTGACACACATGAGAGCTCAAGGTGTCAAGATTATGGTTTATTTAGACAATGTTCTCATTTTACACCAGGACAGGACCATGGTCACAGAGCAATTAGAGAATTTTGTTTCTCTCCTCCAAAGCCTAGGTTTTCTGATCAACAAAGAAATGTCCAATCTCATTCCTTCTAGTCAGATGGAGTTTCTAGGTTTCTTATAGACTCTGTGAAAGCCACCCTTCACCTTCCAACCCAGAAGATTTCTCATATAAGGAAAGAAATCCTATTGGTTTTGAACAAGACACAGCTTACAATCAAATGTCTAGCTTGCATAATCGGTCTTATAGCTTCTTCTATCCAAGCTATATTTCCAGGTCCCCTTCATTACCAGGCGCTCCAAAGATTAATAATTCGACATCTTCGCAGAGGTTCCGGGTACGAAGACTTGGGGGCATATTTATACTCCGTTTGCGCCGGAATTGCGTCATTTTTTTTTACGCAATTTCGACGCAAAACTAACTCCATATTTATACTTTGGCGTTAGGCGCGTCTAGCGCCAAAGTCCATGGAGTTTGCGTCATTTTTTAGCGTGGACACCTACTTTGCGTTAATTATATGCAAGGTAGGCGTTCCCGTCTAAAAAATCGACTCCGAGGCATGTGCGTCAGATTTATACTCCCGGGCAAAATTCACGCCCGGGAGTGGGCGGGTCAAAAAAAATGACGTACGGCCGCTTTTGCGCCGTTTTTTAGCGCCTGCAAAAGGCAGGCGTTAAGGGACCTGTGGGCTCTGAAGGAGCCCAGAGGTGCGCTCCCATGCCCCCAGGGACCCCCCCTGTCACCCTTGCCCACCCCAGGAGGACACCCAAGGCTGGAGGGACCCATCCCAGGGACATTAAGGTAAGTTCAGGTAAGTTTTTTTTTGTTTTTTTTTCGTGGCATGGGGGGCCTGATTTGTGCCCCCCTACATGCCACTATGCCCAATGACCATGCCCAGGGGACTGGAGTCCCCTGGGCATGGCCATTGGGCAAGGGGGCATGACTCCTGTCTTTGCTAAGACAGGAGTCATTTCTATGGGGGTTGGGAGTGAAAAAAAATGGCGCAAATCGGGTTGAGGCGAAAAAATTGCCTCAACCTGATTTGCCCCATTTCTTGATGCCCAAGCCCCATATCCCCCTACGCTGGCGCTGCCTGGTGTACGTCGTTTTTTTTAACGCACACCAGACGGCGCCGGCGGCTAACGCCGGCTAACGTCATTCAATAAATATGGCGCCCGCATGGTGCTTCAGGATGGCGTTAGCCGGCGCTAATTTTTTTGACGCAAAACTGCGTTAGCGCAGTTTTGTGTCAAAAAGTATAAATATGGGCCTTGGTCTCTCTGAATCACGATTCTCGTGTCGAACTCCAGTGGTGGCTCGATCATCTAGACACGTGGAACAGCAGAGCAATTCCTCCACAGCTCCAGATCTTGTCTTAGAATCTGACTGCTTGGGGCGCAAGATGTGGTCAGTTCTCGACTGGAGGTCTTTGGTCAAAAGAGGAGTCGTTGTTGCATATAAACTGTTTAAATATTCTTGCAGGTTCCTTTGCGATCCAAACGTTTGCCAAAGACAAGGTAAGTTGTTCTATGCTCCTCTGGATGGACAAACTCTCAGCGGTCTGATATATAAACCATCTAGGAGGCACAAGCTCAAAACCTCTGGCTGAGATAGCAAAGAGTCTATGGGAGTTTTGTCTCCAAAATCAGATTTCCCTTCAAGCAGAATACCTTCCGGGAAACATGAATACGATCGCAGATTGGTGTTCCAGATATCTTCAGGACTCCAGTGATTGGCATCTTCACCCTTCTGTTATCAGAAATCTTTCTTCCAGATTCGGTCCTTTCTCTGTCGAGATCTTTGCCTCTCGTTTGAATTCTCAGCTCTCTCAGTTCATACAGCTGGAGACCAGACCCTCAGGCGTTAGCTACCAATGCTTTCCAACAGGACTGGTCCAATCAAACGAATTACGCATTTCTTCCTTTCATTATGATTTCCAGAGTCTTGGCGCACATCCAACACCAATCCACGAAGATTTTCAGTGTTATCTATCGTCTAGAAGCTTTTTTCTCCATTGTGTTTGCCTGTATTATTTTGATTTTCATGTTTCCATTATTCAGAGTCTATTAACTGCTCTGCAAGAAAAGAGGACTTGTTGCTCTCGGTCAAGACGTTTATACTTACCTGTTATCCTGATTGGTTGTTTCTTCGTGACATATTTTCTGTAGTTTTCCAGCTAGGAATGCTGGGAGTTGTAGTTTTTTCTTGGCTGCTGTTTAAATTAAAGTAAGAGAAGATAGCATAATAGGAGCCTCCGTTTTTTGTAATAAAATCTCTGAATATTGTACAGTGAACCATGTTTGTGATTATAGTTATCTGTTGAAATAAGATCACCTTTCCCTCAGCATTTGCGGTATAAATCGTACCAGGTCATCTTTTTCATCTGTAGGCATGATGAGTAATATTGAAGGCTGGCAAACTAGTATTGTTATTATTACGTGTTCCTAAATTCTCTCGCATGGAGTTTCTTCGCGCTGCCGAGGGGAAATGAAACCTGCTGTTATTGCCAGGGTGCCGATGTGGCTCCAGATGAACAGTGGAGAACCGGGACTTTAGCTTTTCCTTGAATATATAGATTCACTTAGAGATGCACCATTAACACACATGTTACCTCAAAGCTCTGACTCACAGTTGTGCTTCTTACTTCGATCAGCTTTGCTAAGAACTCTGTGCCAGGTTCTCAGAAAAAGCCAAATATGTAAGCTTATATGCACAAGATTATATTTTCAGTACATTTGGGACTTCACTTGAATTCTCAAATAATTCAAATACTACTAAGTATCTTTGACTTTCGCGGAAGCAAGGAAGTACTCATGTGTTGTAAATGTTCATATACAGAAATAAGGACATCAGATTAAGAGACAGCCCACTCTCATTAACATCAGTGTCTCTGTACCTAGACTGAAGTGTTTTTTTACTCTTTTTTTAAAAGGACTGTCTCCCGCGTACAGTCTAGTAGCATGCTTCATCATAAAGTCCTAACCCAATTTGGGGCCCATACTTATTGATGGTTAGCATCGCCTTAGCACCATTTATATTGGCGCTAAAACAACACTAACCTAACTCCATATAATATTTTGACGCCAGACCCTTCTAGCGTCAAAATATTGGAGTTAGCACCATGTTTAGGATGTGTGAAACCACCTTACGTCAATGAGATGTAAAGTAGGCGATTCCATCCCAAACAAGACGCTAATCCCCAGTGCCATATTCACCTCCTGGTGAAGAAACGACGTGCAAGGAGAAAGCGGGCCCAAAAAATGGTGTTACCCCCCCCCCCGAGCCATTATTTAACACCTGGGTCAAACCAGGCGTTAGGGTGTAGGTAGGCCCATTTCCATGGTGAAAAACCATGGAATGGGCAGAAAGGTGCCCACCCGAAGCCCCAGCAATACCACAACTCGTACCACAGGGATACTACAGGAGGTGAGACCCCATCCCAGGTAAGTTTAGGTGAGTATTTTTTATATTTTCTTAATGCACCATTAGGGGCCCCTTCCATGAGGCCCCCTGCCTGGTGCTGGGTGTTTTGGGCTTGCCCAGGGGACACTGGTACCCTGTGGTGGGCATGACTCCTGTCTAAACTTAGATAGGAGTAATTTTTTGGCTGCTTGTGCGTTAGTAAATCATGGTAGGCTCACTAGCGGCAAAACATTTCTCGCTAACCACCCTAACGTCCTTTCTGATCACCTAGCGCCATGCCCCCTAACACCATACCCCCCTTCCCTCCCAGCTGGTGTCTTTTTTTTTACACTACCCATTCCTTAGCTCCGTTGTGCATCTTTCTATAAATATGGCATAAGGATGGCTTTAAGGGATGGCGGTAGCCGGGGTTAAGAAAAATGATGCACAACTGCATTAGTGCAGTTGAGCGCCATTTTCATAAATATGTCCCAGTATGTTTAAATGGGCAGGCTCTACCTTATTCACCAATGGAGCACTTTTTTTTGTAACTCTCGAAAGGGGAAATCTAAGAATAAAATTGCCCATAACAATGCCTCCGTTTTCCACTGCTAATTTAATTGAGCGATCCGATGATAAAGCTTAAAGCAAGTTTGATGCTGTTGGAGTCCGTTAGTTGCTCCCACATCTGCAGGTCTCAGTGTTTCAGCCTGAGTGTACATCTTTATGGGTCATACGGCTTTGATGGAGGCCAAACAAAGATCCCTATTTAATATTCCTTCTTAGTCTATTTTTAAGATTCTATGTACCCCATTTGTGTAAGGTTAGGGCTGTGAAATTTAGGTCTGAAATTTTAACTCATTTTATAAGTTACAAACATTCCTCAAAAGTCTTCACCCTTTTTTCATCCACTTGGGGTCTCCAACCCTGCATGCATGTTTGTAACTGTTGGAAAGGCTTCTGACCTCCTGTTTTTGATCCCGTGCTGAATTTCATTTTTGCTGGCTTTAGGACTCTGGGCACTTTACCACTGCTGACCAGTGCTAAAGCGCAAGTGCTCCCTGTCTAAATGGTATTGGTGAATAGTTTATCCATTAGTAGCATATTTTATTTACTAATAAGCCCCTAGAACAGAGCACAGTGTGTGCACAGGGCCTGTAAATCAAATGCTATCACTGGGCCTGCAGCAATGATTGTGCCACCCACATGACTCGTCCTGCAAACTTGTCTTAGACCTGCCACTGCTGAGTCTTTGTGTGCGGTTTTAACTGCCAGACGCAAACCTTCCCTTTTACATGTAAGTCACACCCAAAGCAGGTCCAAGGCAGCCCAATGGGCAGGGTGCAGTGTATTTAAAAGGTACCACAAGTACCAGTGTGTTTTACATGTCCTGATGGTGAAATACTGCTAAATTCGTTTTTCACTAGTGCAAGGCCTATCTCTCCCATAGTGTAACATGGGGATTGCCTTGAAATATCTTTTAAGATCAATTTCCCATTTGGAGCAGATAGAGATATGGAGTTTGGGGTCTCTGAGTTCACAATTTAAAAATACATCTTTTGGTGAATTTTAAGTTTGAAAATGATACTTATAGAAAGTGGGCATTTTCTTGCTTAACCATTCTGTGCCTCTTCCTGGCTGTAGAATACACATCAGAGTCATGATGACATGTGGGCTGTTTGTGAATTCACTCCAGACAGTAATAAAAAGGGAGCTGAGATGTGTCCTGCATATCCTGATGAGCCTTCCTGGGCTAGAGTGGTGGGAGGAGCTGACACTTGCACTTCGATAGGGCTGTGCCTGTCCTTACACAAAGCAGTCTCCAACCTCCTGGAGCTGTGGTGTGTCCTGCATAACCTGATGGGCCTTCCCGGGCTAGAGCAGTGGGAGGAGCTGACACTTGCACCTGAATAGGGCTGTGCCGGTCCTTACACAAAGCAGTCGCCAACCCCCTGGAGTGTGTCTGGGGCCAGGGCAGAAAAGGCAGGGTCTTGCGCGCTACATACTTTCCTTTTAAATTTGCCTACTTCTGTGGCAGAAATGAGTATTGGACCTCTGAGACCACAACTTTAGAATCCTTTCTGGACTGAGGACATCCAACCAGGAAGAAGAGCTAGAGGCTGTAGGAGAGACTGCCAGTCTGCCTGTTGCTTTGCTGTGTTGTGCTCGCCTGGTGCTTGATGTTTCTGTCCTGAGAGTAAAAGTGCTGGACCTTGCTTTCTACATCCTGCTTCCAAAAGTTCTCCAAGGGCTTGGACTTAGCTTGCATCCTGTTAGAAGTCCCAGAGACATCAAAGATTTCATCTGGCAGCACCTGGGCTCTCTTGCTGAGAGTCCTGAGTCACCACGTGGTGCCAAATCCAGTTCCTTGGCCCTTTGGAGTGAGTTCTGGTGTAACCAAGAAGAAAACAAGTACATCGACTCCAGAGCGACTTCGAAACTGGTGCCACTGTCTGACTCTGCGCCGCTGCCTGCACCGGAGCAGTGGTCCCCACTGAGTACAACAACCGCGGCCGATGCCATAGGCCTGATGCCACGGCAGCACCTCCAAAGTCCCACCACAGCTTGAGTCCTGAGTGCAGTGTCCTCGATATCCGTAAAACCTGACTCAGACTCTGCTGCAGCATCTGTTCCCCTGTGGTGTGATCGCAACACCGCGACATCAACACCTCGCGTCATGACATGCTGGATTCATTGACCCCGCAGGATCATAAGGAACCAACTCCTCACCACTGATGCTGCATCACCTCCCCTGCAACCACAAGGAACCAACACCTCCCCTCCCCTGCTTTGCAGTAAGCAACCAACACCTCACCTTCCTTGTAGCTGTAAGGAATCAATGCCGCACCAGCTCTACCAAGCCCCCCCTCCCGACTCTGTGTAATGTCTTTGTTTCCTCATCATTTTCAAACGTACTGTGCCTGGGGCTCATGCAACTCTGTTTGCAGCCGGCACTCCCCTGTAAGTGGCGTTGGATTGTCAGGAACGACTCAGTCTAGATGTTGTGATATCCCCATTTGGAACTATTGTGTTTCTAAGCTCTTTACTAAGATTTAATCTTTAAATATTTGTATTTTTGCTCCTGCATGTTGGATTTTTGTTGTTTTGGTCTTGTTTTATTCAGATAAATATTGGCAATTTTTCTAAACTGCCAACCAGGGACTCCATTTTTACAGTAACCCAAACATAAGAGCTGAACAGACTGGTTACAATGACTACATACAGCAGACAACACTGGGAGATAAGATACTCTGCAAACATTGGCAGCTCCTACAGCTTGACACAATTATTGAGTATACAGTAGGTGGAAGACCACAAAGTATGACTCAGAAAGTTAAAAATTTGAGAGATAGATTGATTTCCAGTCTCTACTCTACAGCTGAAACATCGAATGTTTGGTTACAGAAAACTGCAGGATTCAAGAAATGTTCGCACTACAAAGCATGTAAGAATGGTGTTAATACTCTATTGTATGGAACTCAGGAAAATTATTAATATTGTGTTCTTTTTGCTGCACGTTTATGTGCTTTTTTTAAGGATCTCATTTGGTTGTTTTTTTAATTGTATATCGACGTAAAATCTGACGCCACAGACCTTACCTCGATTATGAGTGAAAACTTTCTCTTTAGGATACTAGGGGCCAGATGTAGCAAAATCCGTTTTTGCGACTTGCAAATTGCGAGTCTGAGCGACTCGCAATTTGCAGGTCGCAAAAACGGATGCCGAATGGTGTCTCAGACACCTTCTGCGACTCGCTATGGGGTCGCAAAGACCCACCTCATCAATATTCATGAGGTGGGTTGCATTTTGCTACCCCATAGCGAGTCCCTGCACTCACAGGGATGGTGGCCTGCTGTAGTCAGCAGACCTCCATGTCTGTGACTGCATTGTAAATAAAGCATTTTTTTTTTTTATGTTGCAGCCCCTTTTGTTTAAAGGAAAAATAGTTGCAAAATGAAAAAAATACCGAAACCATTTGCTCTGAAAAAATATTTTTGTCGACATTCACAAAGGGGAAGGGGTCCCATGCGGACCCCTTCCCTTTTGCGAATGAGTTACCACCAGTGTGACACTGGTGGTAACTGCGAGTTGATTTGCGACCGCATTCGTGGTCACAAAGCAACTCTGAATTGCGATGCAAGTCGCAAATAGGAAGGGAACACCCCTTCCTATTTGCGAGTCGCATTCACAAATTGCGAGTCGGTACCGACTCGCAATTTGTGAATGAGCATCGCAAAAGGCTTTTTGCATAGCGCAAACTGCGAGTTTCGCAGTTTGCACCATGCAAAAAGCTTTCTACATCTGGCCCTAGATTACTGCATGCAAAATTGACTCCCATTTCTAATTCCAGGATTCCTGAGACCGACTCAGTCATGGAACGCATTATTATATTTATTTCCCCAATCATATTGATTTAAACGATGTTTTCAAAACAAGAACGATATAACAAATGCATCAATTAATTGGAGAATTTGCATTGTTAAAATTATTATGACATGTTCATTTAACAAAAGCTGCCATAATAAGCAGGCGCGCGTGTGTGCCAACCTTTTCATTGCTTTAGCAATCGAGGGGTAATGCTTCTGAGTCTGTCTTCATTGTTCTTTGTTGAGGCACACTTTTGATAATGTGGAACAAGCAAATGGTTGTGCACAAGGAAACGTGTTGAACTGCTTGATCGTATGATGAGGCAAAGAAAGGAATGAACACTGAAAAGCACAATCGCTGTGAGTTTTAAAAAGTGAAGAAGAGCAAGCACCGATCCACACTGATTTATAAAATTTATGAAGACTTTGGAAAACACTAACAAAAACACCAGAATTCACAACACATAGGAACCGAAAACAGGAAAGCTTAAATATAACATACTATGAAGTTATAAGGCATACAAAGTACCAATAATGATGTTACAAGATACCCTGATTTGCTGGTCGGTAATTATTTGTTTCCACTAAGACAGCATATCTAAGAGGAGTGCAATGTCTGAGCGGCTACACTCTTATCTGCAGCACACAATGTATGCCAGCATTCATTGGTTTATTTAAACTACTATAACATTTGTTCCCATGGCAGTCTAGTATACAGAGGCAACGTGTATATTTATGTTGGCTGTATGGTGCCGGAGAATGTGCAGGTTCGCTCTACCAGAGCAGTTTCCACTTCATGGGCCACATCAGCTGGAGGTTCCCTACAGGAGATATGCAGGTAGTCACTTGGTCCAGTCCTAGCACTTTCGTATCACACTAAAGGATAGTGGTGAATAAAGATGATCCATAGAACTTTGCTACAGGAATAATTTGATGCTAGTTTGTAAAATGGATCAGACGTGGAGAGGAACTGTTAAATAACGTCAGTTTTTTCTGGAAGGTTATTAGTGCCTTGAAGGCCCGATTACATCCTGAATAATTAGGATTGTTGTGAGAAGCGACGTAGAGGAGGTGATGAGCCTATAATGTAAGTTAGTCTTCTTGACTCAGGAGCTCCTTGTCCCAGGCTGCTCCTTCTTACTGTCCATCCCGACAAAGCACCACTATATTTGGCTTGTGAAAACAGGAAGTGCCAAAGGGAGGAAGAGGCTTATAAAGTTAGTCCTAAACAGAATTAGTGCTATGTTTTTGAGCAGACGTGGAAGGCGCTGGCTGGAAGACAGCCTCAATAATTAGGACTGGGACAAGGAGCCCCTGACTCGGAGCAATGCAATTGCCGGTAAGTAATAGGATCATTAGAATCCACTTAGAAAATGTTTACTTAAATGCAATAATAAAAACAAGATAGCAGTAGTTAGAAAGCAATCCTTCATATTTAAATAATGCCCGTAAATTGAGAGTCTTGATAACTCATTGATTGAAGACGTTGCAAAACAAACTCTTCAAAATACAGCATTTTTTCCTATACCACTGCTGGTATTCCTTCCTGAGATTAGGGGTGCTGCAGCACATCCCCTTCATTCCTTCATCCACTGTCCATTAGAAACATGAAGGGCCATATTTATACTTTTTGACGCCAAACTGCGCTAACGCAGTTTTGCGCCAAAATAATTAGCGCCGGCTAACGCCATTCTGAAGCGCCATCCGGGCGCCGTATTTATTCAATGACGTTAGCCAGCGTTAGCCGCCGGCGCTGTCTGGTGTGCGTTGAAAAAAACGACGTACACCAGGCAGCGCCGGCGTAGGGGGAAAATGGCGTATGGGCGTCCACAAATGGTGCAAGTCAGGCTGAGGCAAAAAAATCGCCACAACCCGATTTGTGCCATTTTTTTACGACGCCCATCCCCCATTGAAATGACTCCTGTCTTAGCAAAGACAGGAGTCATGCCCCCTTGCCCAATGGCCATGCCCAGGGGACTTCTGTCCCCTGGGCATGGTCATTGGGCATAGTGGCATGTAGGGGGGCACAAATCAGGCCCCCCTATGCCACAAAAAAAAATTAAAAAAAATACTTACCTGGACTTACCTTAATGTCCCTGGGGTGGGTCCCTCCATCCTTGGGTGTCCTCCTGGGGTGGGCAAGGGCGGCAGGGGGTGTCCCTGGGGGCAGGGGAGGGCACCTCTGGGCTCATTCTGAGCCCACAGGTCCCTTAACGCCTGCCCTGACCCAGGCGCTAAAATCCGGCGCTAATGCAGGTTTTTTAGACCCGCCCACTCCCGGGCGTCATTTTTGCCCAGGAGTATAAATACGACGCATATGCATCGGAGTCATTTTTTAAGACGGGAACGCCTACCTTGCATATCATTAACGCAAGGAAGGTGTTCACGCAAACAAATTACGCTAACTCCATGAACTTTGGCGCTAGATGCGTCTAACGCCAAAGTATAAATATGGAGTTAGTTTTGCGTCTAATTTGCGTCGAAAAAAACGACACAAATTCGGCGCAAACGGAGTATAAATATGCCCCGAAGTATCGAAGGAAAGTTTGATAGATGGATTGAAGCAAGAGCTGAAGTTGGGTGGATGGATGCTAGATAGGCAGTGATTAATGGATGGACAGATGGATGATGGGTGGATGGTTACATGGTTGACTGGAAGGCAGCCACAACAAGAATGGAAGGAAAGATAAAGAAAGAACGAATGAAAAAGGACCGAAATAACAAAATCAAGTGAGATGAGAAGACACAAAGATTGAAGTAAAAAGATGAGAGCTATAGAAAACATAATGTCAGGAAAATGAAGTGGTAAGAAAGAAGCACATGCTGTTAAGAAAAAATAGAAACTACAGGATAGAGGAAAAGATGAAGATTGAAAGAAGAAACAAAGAACAGAAAAAGAAAGATAGAAGGAAGATTGGGAAATGGGACTAAAAAGGTAAGAATGAAGGCAAAACAAGTTAGAAAGCAAAATTAACAAAAAATTAAATGAGAAGTTGGAAAAGAGGAAGTGAAATTAAAAAAAGTCAGTGGAACAGGAAATGTGAAGGAAGACAAAAAGGCAGACAATTGGCTCAAAATCGGAGGATAAGACATGATTGGGAGTGGAGGGAGGGTGAATGATGAAAGGCTAGGAAGACAATAAAATGGAAAAAGACTGCTATACTATAAAAGAAGGATACACAGGAGTAAGAAAAGTGGGTCGGAAACAGATGTCTTGAAGCAGTGGTTCCTAACCTGTTGTCCGGGGACCCCTGGGAGTCAGCGAAGCCTGCTCAGGGGTCCGCGACGGCTTAGAAAATTTAATAATATTAACAGATTAGATCCCCAGCTTTCAGTAATGACTCAGTGGAGGGGTCCTCAGTTTCCAATACTGTTTCAGTGAGGTCCCAGAGTTCCATTAATGGTAAAGTGGGGGGTCCACAGAAGTCAAAAGGTTGGGAACCACTGTCTTGGAGTATTAATAGTGAGAAGAAGAGGTAGTGGTTCAACACAGTTACATACTCTAGTCGTAGTTAAACTGGGAAAATGTAGGTGAGAAAAACTGAGAAACTGAGGTTATTGAGTGAGCGGTGGCATTGGAAGAAAACCTCTGACATACAGATGACAGGGATGCTGGTGGAAATAGGGATGGGAAATCTAAGCATAATGGTGGCCATGACATAAAGTAGCTGCCTGTACGGTGTGGGCATATTTGGCATTATGACAACTCTTCCTGGCACAGTGTGGCAGATCTAGAAAATATGGTGGATAATGACTATATGTGCTTTATCTACTATGAAGGCTTAGTATTATGTGGGCATTCAGGGGATTATGCTGGCCCCTGCAAAAGAGGGCTTGTCTTGGCATACCCAGTGGATTCTAAGCGGTATAGCAGCCCTGGCATAAAGTGATTGTCATTGTCATATTAAGGGTATTATGAAAGTCCTCTGTACCATGTTCGCCATCTGTAGCATAAAGGTGGCCCAGGAATCAGGTGGTCATACTTTTAATCTTTTCAGCATTTTGCCATTATTGTTGTAATCCTGGGCCTAGTGGTGACCATCACATTTGTATGGTGTCCCTCCATGGCTCTTGTTGCACATCGTGGTTTCAGGTGAGCATCCCTTCACATGGCGGTCATCACTATCATTCAAATGGCCGGTGGTTGTGCAACACAGCCGGGTTGGAGAAACCTAAGTGTGCATGTCATACAGTTGGCCAGTGGCTGTGCAAGACAGCCGGGTTGGAGAAACCTAAGTGCGCATGTCAGTTTGGCCGACCTAAGAGGGCCGGCCAAACTGACATGAACACTTAAGTGCACTCCACTCCTCCTCCCCCCTCCCATGACCCAGTCTCACCCTGCACACGCTGGCTGAGGAAGAAGCTGAAACATAAAAAAATAATAAAATATTGTTTTATTTTTCAGCCGCTGGCTCTTAGCCAGTGGGTCGACGCTTCTTTGCCATTGCGGAGGAGCCTCTGCTGCAATTGCCACCTCAGACATCTTTGACATGGGCATGTGAGTTAGATTCTGCACACCTGTCACAGTGGTACATATGAATGATTGATGAAAGTCACAAGTTGGCATTTGGGAACACAATAAGTGAATTTACAAACATATACAGCTGCTATTATTTAGACAAAAATATATTTTCAAAATGTAAATGCTACTTGGGAACACGTGTTTTTTCAGAAAATATCAAGCTATGTGCTGCAGACTTATTGCAAGTATACATTACATTTTCAAGAAAGTATTTATGGAATGTGTTACTGAGATCAGGTTACGTATTGTTAATGCTCCTTTATTGGTGCCAAAGGGCAGCTGTTCAAGACTGTTATTTTGTTATTTCATGATTAGTAAGGAGACATGAAATCCTCTAATGATAACACTTTTAAGACATTATCATCAATCCTGCTCTGTGATGCCAGGGTCTGCAAGACTAGTGTCCAACGCAGGTAGATCAGTAGCTCTGTGGTCGGAGTCTAAGTGATCTGTTTCCAGCTTCCAGGATAACCCTACTGTCTGACGGAATGTGAGATCTAACTTTTAATTTCCTTTGGCCACACCTTCCGGGTAAATCTAAAGTCATGTACTTAAGTGACAATGTTCATGGAAGGGGCACGATGGGAACATGAAAGGAGACTATGTAGATGCGAAGCAAGATGTTCTTTACATCTTGAAAGATGACAGGAGGGCATGTCAGCTTGCGCACCTAGACCGCATGAACTATCTACCAAACTATGGTGAGAAAAGACCTTTGTTCACACCATCTTATCAGGTGTTTTTGGGGTGTGAATGCTCCCATGAAGAGATGGAGTGATCAGAGTGTCAGTCACCATGAGGATTTTTAGTATTACCGAGTGTATTAAAACTCTCCCTGGAAAAATGTAGCTTTTTCATCACATTTTTTAAAAATAGTGCTGTAGAATGCATCATTAATCAACTTATTTTAAAACTTTTCTCAAGGCAAAAACTCTTACCTCTTTTCACTGATGATTTACTAAGAAGTTGTGGTCAAATAGGAGTATTGGGATTGCAATGTAGCCAGTAATGATTTATAGTAAACAGCTTAACCACTGTATTGTTATCTGTGTGGTATGTTGTGGCTTTTTTTTAAACACATTTTATTTCTTGTTCGATGCACACAAAAAACAAGGCCCAACAGGCCAACACACAACCATGCAATGATTAAAAATAATGTACGGAAGAAAGTAAAGTACATGCCCCTCAAATTGCCCACTCCACACTCAGCAATAAAAACAGCAATTTTTGCATCAGTAACCATAAGCATTCTGCTGCCACCCAGCCCGTTTTTATCTGTGAAGGTCCGGAATTAATCTTGGATCATTTGTACTCTGGTTCAGAGAGGTTCCAACTCTATACCCATCTTTGTCATATCTTAAGGAGTTTCTTAGAGCAACCCCTTGCCTTATAGACTGCTATATCCAACATCATACAATGGTTCAGTCCCTTATTCCAAACTGCCAGGATGGAGGACCATCAGACCGCCACTCCCGTGCTATGTATTTGCTTAGCTAGGATTAGGCCCAAAAACAGTAGAGATAATCGATCTGTTACCACCCAAGTCGTCGGTGAGATGGAGAAGGGTCAGCTTAGAGTTCATCAGGATCGACCAAGAGAGAACCTCCCCCAGACCAGCAGTCACTCTAATTTATGCAACTCAGGACAACTCCACACGATGTGGATAAAGGTGCCTTCCCCAATGCCACACCGGACACAGGTCAGGGAGTCAGTCATACCCATACACCAGAGTCTATGGCGTGTAAAATAAAATCTGTGGTATTTAAATTGGATCAGCCTGAGCTGGGCTGCAATGGCAGCTGCACGAGGTGGCACCAATGCCTTAGTCCAGTCTTCAGTTTCGAGAGGCCCCACGTCTGCTTTCCATGCAGTCCTGAGGGCTGAAAATGTGTCTGGCAGATTAGAGATAAGTGTTTGGTAAACCATGGCTTAATGATCTCCCTGATCATCCATAAGGAGTTTGCCCTCTAATGGATTGAATTCAAGGAGGACAGTCAAAGCAGTAATGGAGGGGGTCAGTGCGTGGCTAAAGCTAAAGGTACCTATGAAACTGGCTACGGTGCAGCTAATATTTCACCTGTAGGGTCTGGAACAATTTCAGTACTGTTCAATGTATGATATCCCCTTGGGTAGAGTTTCCAATCAGGTCCCACTCACAGAAACCCTCTAGTGCGGCTACCTGGGACCTGAGAGAATATGCAACCCATCCACAGTGGTGTCCACTCTGTCAATCTGCCCCACCACCCAATCCAAAGCCTCGGTAACCGGCTCTGTATAGATATGTAATGAATAGGAGTATCTTCCAATACACTAATTTCTCTAACATATAGATGGGATAACCCTGGACATCATACCACCAATCATGAATTATGAGGCGATGGCTGCATGGTAATATGATTTGACATCCGCCACAGCGACTCCCCTGCAATATGTGTACTGAAAACATTTGATCACGACTATACGGGTCAGTTCAACAGAAACACAGTAAGGATGGAGTTCAATCTGCGGGACCATTGATTTGGGACCTCGTAGTGGAAGTTCTAGAGCTGATAAAGGATCCAGGGTAGTAATACCATTTTGTCAAAGACAGAGGCAGGACAGACTAAAGGTATGTTGGTGTTTTGAGAAGAATCAGACACATTTAGATTCAATTGAGGTAAATGTATGAAATGGATATCCTGAAAATCTGGATTCACCGATACTTCATGGAGCAACATTGGACAATCCTGTCCAGTGGAGACCAATGTTTCGAAATATGAAAGTGTGTTTCTGTTAAAAATTGGCAACCATTGTGAGTTCTGTAAGGGGATGTGGCGAGGGAGGAGTGTACGTGTGTGTGCATAGTATTAAGAAAAGAAGAGATGCTTCCTTGCAAGACGTGAGTTTATTGCTACACGTTTGAGATGAGCAGTTCCCAGCCGACTTGTGACTTCCCAACCTCGCATACTTCCACGTCCTGGCAGTAGTTTCTCAGGGTCTTGCATATTTTTGAGCCATGCCTCTCCAACACTGCTCGGTGTTTTAAGCCAGGGTTCGTTGTATTGCTTGTCAACTTGCAGGGTAATCTGGAAATGTATAAATGTTATCAATTGATAAAGTAATGCATTTGTAAGAACTTATTTATGCAAGTTCACAAAACACACTTCATGACACATCATTCTTTACATGCTGACTGGCGGTCCATCGTAAACTAATACATCTGTGTGTGTGAAAAAGAATGTGCAGGAGAGTGTTTCGAAGGGACCCTGAACCTGTTTATACATCCCACCTTCAGTCTGGCTTTATAGGCGAAGGAGACCAAGATGCAAGCGGTGGATCCCAAACCCCTCTCCGTTCCACAGATTTGCAGTGTGTTTAGAAATGCTGTACTGTGGGGCTGGCGATGCAGACATTTAAAAGCCAGTCAGAGCACCTAAAGTTTCACTGCTTTGGAAGCAGAGGGATACTGAGGTTGCATTGACGAATGCCTTGTGGAATATGATCATTCCTATTAAGCTGCAACATCTGCTGTGCTAATCTGGACATGCTGAAGTCCAGCCAGTCTGTATCCACGCAACCCGTTAAAAATGGCATTGATATAATGCTTCGAGCATTAATAAAAGCGACTAATGACTCGTATATGGTAGATCAAAGTTAGGAAAGTACGCGAATACTTCAGTTACCACAGTCAAATGAAAGGAGATTGAACAACTGCCGAGATACTGGAAGCACAACATAGTTCAATATCCCAAAAAAATGACGCTAACTCCATGAACTTTGGCGCTAGACGCGTCTAACGCCAAAGTATAAATATGGAGTTAGTTTTGCATCGAATTTGCGTCGAAAAGAACGACGCAAATTCGGCGCAAACGGAGTATAAATATGCCCCTTAGCGTCATTTTTTTGCATGAACACCTTCCTTGCGTTAATGATATGCAAGGTAGGCGTTCCCGTCTTAAAAAATGACTCCGATGCATATGCGTCGTATTTATACTCCCGGGCAAAAATGACGCCCGGGAGTGGGCGGGTCTAAAAAACCCGCATTAGCGCCGGATTTTAGCGCCTGGGTCAGGGCAGGCGTTAAGGGACCTGTGGGCTCAGAATGAGCCCAGAGGTGCTCTCCCCTGCCCCCAGGGACACCCCCTGCCACCCTTGCCCACCCCAGGAGGACACCCAAGGATGGAGGGACCCACCCCAGGGACATTAAGGTAAGTCCAGGTAAGTATTTTTTTTAATTTTTTTTTGTGGCATAGGGGGGCCTGATTTGTGCCCCCCTACATGCCACTATGCCCAATGACCATGCCCAGGGGACAGAAGTCCCCTGGGCATGGCCATTGGGCAAGGGGGCATGACTCCTGTCTTTGCTAAGACAGGAGTCATTTCAATGGGGGATGGGCGTCGTAAAAAAATGGCGCAAATCGGGTTGTTGCGATTTTTTTGCCTCAGCCTGACTTGCACCATTTGTGGACGCCCATACGCCATTTTCCCCCTACGCCGGCGCTGCCTGGTGTACGTTGTTTTTTTCAACGCACACCAGACAGCGCCGGCGGCTAACGTCATTGAATAAATACGGCGCCCGCATGGCGCTTCAGAATGGCGTTAGCCGGCGCTAATTTTTTTGCCGCAAAAATGCGTTAGCGCAGTTTTGCGTCAAAAAGTATAAATATGGCCCTCAGGGCTTCTATCAGGTTTTGCAAATTATTGGCAGCGCTCATTTTTACCATTTAGACTCAAGTTTCCATCATGCCTTGGTGAGGATTAATATGGATACAGTAAACCACGGTGTGGTTGTTAGTCCTTGCCTTCCCAGGCGTACAAAGGTAATAGGTCTCTACATAAAAGCCTGAATATTAGGGTCTACGGGTCAGATGAGATAATTATCAAATCGAATCAAATCTGACAGCAAGATGTTCGTAATTTATCAAGTGTAATATTTATTGCCTAGTTCACGGTATGCCCTACAAATAGGGGATAATATTCAGGTTATTGTGATTAAAGTTTGAAAATCTACATATTCTATTATTTTCTAAGTCTTTTTCACTCTTTAATTCCAGCCAGGTAATTACTGGGAGCCATAGATATCACACCATATACAATTGTGATCGCTGCGAAAACAGGTGTTTGCGCGATGATCTCAATTTAATGAGCCAATCATAATCAGGATTCAAGTATAGTATTCAGATAGTTGCCCTTCAAAGTGGAGGGTTATTGGTCTGGAGAAGTGAGACAGTACAGTAATTGATCAATTGTGGAAGGAACACCGTAGTATGATTTTTTAGGTCATCTATCTACCAAGGCAAACAACAAATACCAGTGTTTGGATGGAAATGTCTTCTGCCTTCCACAGGACAGAATGCACCCCCTCCCAGTAAGGTCACATTATATCCCTGCAGGTTCGTGGTGTTCACTTCAGTGAACACTCATGTTTATTGAGCTCTCTTGTGATGGCTTGAAACCCCAGAGGGAGGCTTTAAGGTCTTTTTTGAGAGTGACAACTGTCCTCTTACGTGACTCAGAGTAACCAATAATGGAAGGGACAGGCCTTTATCGCCAGCCACCTTCAGAGGGAGAGATGCCTACTGGCCATCCTTGTTAGGTCTCTTTAGCTCCCTTCAATCAGGTGCTGTTCTCCACCCATGCACAACCTGGGTTAAGAGTTCCTATTTATACTGTATCTATGACGTAGGGTGTGCATGTAACCTGCGTTTTTATGGGGAAAGGATTCCAGTGTGAAACTCCTGTCTGTGGATGGCTGACAAAATAGAGACTGAAGGTGAGCCTGCTCAGCTTCTTTGTCGATTGAGGGGAGGATCTAGTGCTTCTCTTTGGAGGTAAGCTGGCCTTATGTAGCCAAAGTGTTGGGGTTGCCTGGGAAGTACTATCAATAATTGTTTGCTGAGCACAAATGTCTCCCCTATTTCTGTGCCTTTATTTCACATCTCCTCTCAGGGCACACCCAACACCACCCCTTTTTCCTACTTATTCTACAAACCATAGGACTATCCCCTTCGCTGCCAGGCCTTTTTCCCCTCCTGTGCCGAGCCTTGTTTTGGCTATTTGGGGCAGTTCGCACTTAGGCCCTCATAACGTTTTGTTCACATAAGCTACCCATGCCAAATTTGTGTCCTTTTTTCCAACATCCTAGGGATTCTAGAGGTACACAGACTTTGTGGGTTCCCTAGAAGGAGGCCAAGAAATTAGGCAAAATACAGTGAAAATTTCGTTTTTTTCAAAAAAATGGGAAAAAGGGGCTGCAGAAGAAGGCTTGTGGTTTTTTCCTTGAAAATGGCATCAACAAAGGGGTTGCGGTGCTAAAATTACCAGCTTCCCAGATTTCAGGAACAGGCAGACTTGAATCAGAAAACCCAATTTTGGCATTTTACTGGGACATACCCCACTTTAAAGATTTTCTTGTGCTTTCAGCCTCCTTCCAGTCAGTGACAGAAATGGGCATGAAACCAATGCTGGATCCCGGAAACCGAAACATTTCTGAAAAGTAGACAAAATTCTGAATTCAGCAAGGGGTAATTTGTGTAGATCCTACAAGGGTTTCTTACTGAAAATAACAACTGAAAAAAAAAAAACATGAAATTGAGGTAAAGAAACTGCAAATTTTCTCTACGTTTTACTCTAACTTTTTCCTGCAATGTCAGAATTTTGAAAGCAATATACTGTTACATCTGCTGGACTCTTCTGGTTGCGGGGATATATAGGACTTGTAGGTTCATCAAGAACTCTAGGTACCCAGAGCTAATAAATGAGCTGCACCCTGCAGTGGGTTTTCATTCTATACCCGGTATATAGCAATTCATTTGCTGAAATATAAAGAGTCAAAAATAGCTATCAAGAAAACCTTTGTATTTCCAAAATGGGCACAAGATAAGTTGTTGCGGATCAGTGGTTATTTGCACATCTCTGAATTCGGGGTGTCCATACTAGCATGTGAATTACAGGACATTTCTCAAATAGACGTCTTTTTTACACACACTCTTTTATTTGGAAGGAAAAAATGTAGAGAAAGACAAGGGGCAATAACACTTGTTTTGCTATTCTATGTTCTCCCAAGTCTCCCGATAAAAATGATACCTCCCTTGTGTGGGTAGGCCTAGCGCCCGCGACAGCAAATGCCCCAAAACACAACGTGGACACATCCCATTTTTTCACAGAAAACAGAGGTGTTTTTTGCAAAGTGCCTACCTGTAGATTTTGGCCTCTAGCTCAGCCGGCACCTAGGGAAATTTACCAAACCTGTGCATTTTTGAAAACTAGAGACCTAGGGGAATCCAAGATGGGGTGACTTGTGGGGCTCTGACCAGGTTCTGTTACCCAGAATCCTTTGCAAACCTCAAAATTTGGCTAAACAAAACACATTTTCCTCACATTTCGGTGACAGAAAGTTCTGGAATCTGAGAGGAGCCACAAATTTCCTTCCACCCAGCGTTCCCCCAAGTCTCCCGATAAAAATGATACCTCACTTGTGTGGGTAGGCCTAGCGCCCATGACAGAAAATGCCCCAAAGCACAACGTGGACACATCCCATTTTTTGACAGAAAACAGAGGTGTTTTTTGCAAAGTGCCTACCTGTAGATTTTGGCCTCTAGCTCAGCCGGCACCTAGGGAAACCTACCAAACCTGTGCATTTTTTAAAACTATAGACCTAGGGGAATCCAAGATGGGGTGACTTGTGGGGCTCTGACCAGGTTCTGTTACCCAGAATCCTTTTCAAACCTCAAAATTTGTCTAAAAAAACACATTTTCCTCACATTTCGGTGACAGAAAGTTCCGGAATCTGAGAGGAACCACAAATTTCCTTCCACCCAGCGTTCCCCCAAGTCTCCCGATAAAAATGGTACCTCACTTGTGAGGGTAGGCCTAGCGCCCACGAAAGGAAATGGCCCAAAACACAACGTGGACATATCACATTTTTTCACAGAAACAGTGCCTACCTGTGGATTTTGGCCTCTAGCTCAGCCGGCACCAGTGGAAACCTAGCAAACCAGCACATTTTTGAAAACTAGACACCTAGGGGAATCCAAGATGGGGTGACTTGTGGGGCTCTGACCAGGTTCTGTTACCCAGAATCCTTTGCAAACCTCAACATTTGGCCAAAAAAACACTTTTTCCTCTCATTTCGGTGACAGAAAGTTCTGGAATCTGAGAGGAGCCACAAATGTCCTTCCACCCAGCGTTCCCCCAAGTCTCCCGATAAAAATGGTACCTCACTTGTGTGGGTGGGCCTAGCGCCCACGAAAGGAAATGGCCCAAAACACAACGTGGACACATCACATTTTTTCACAGAAAACAGAGGTGTTTTTTGCAAAGTGCCTAACTGTGGATTTTGGCCTCTAGCTCAGCTGGCCCCAGGGGGGGCAGAAATGGCCTAAAATAAATTTAACCCCTCTCGGGGAGCGACCCTTGCCTACGGGGTCGCTCACCTTGCGTGGCGGCGCAAAAAAAAAGATCCCTGGTGCCCATTGACTTAAAATCGGCCGATCTGCCCCCAAAGCGGGCAGAAATGGCCTAAATACAATTTGCCCCTCCAGGGGAGCGACCCTTGCCTAAGGGGTCGCTCCCCATCTCTAAAAAAACAAACAAACAAAAACAAAAACACAAAAAAAAAAATTTGCCCTGGCGCCTAGAGGTTTCTGCCCCCGGGGGCAGATCGCCTAACAACAATAGGCCGATCTGCCCCCGGGGGGGCAGAAATAGCCTATAATAAATTTGCCCCCCCACTTCCCCTCCGGGGAGCGACCCTTGCCTACGGGGTCGCTCCCCTTGCATGACGGCGCAAAAAAAAAGATCCCTGGTGCCTAGTGGTTTCTGCCCCCCTTGGGGCAGATTGACCTAAAATCGGCCGATCTGCCCCCAAAGCGGACAGAAATGGCCAAAATACAATTTGCCCCTCCAGGGGAGCAACCCTTGCCTAAGGGGTCGCTCCCCATCTCTAAAAAAAACAAAACAAAAAAAAAAAAAATTGCCCTGGCGCCTTGAGGTTTCTGCCCCCCCTGGGGGCAGATCGGCCTAACAACAATAGGCCGATCTGCTCCAAGGGGGGGGCAGAAATGGCCTAAAATAAATTTGCCCCACCAACCCCCCCGGGGAGCGACCCTTGCCTACGGGGTCGCTCCCCTTGCGTGACGGCGCAAAAAAAAAGATCCCTGGTGCCCATTGACTTAAAATCGGCAGATCTGCCCCCAAAGCGGGCAGAAATGGCCTAAATACAATTTGCCCCTCCAGGGGAGCGACCCTGACCTAAGGGGTCACTCTCCATCTCTAAAAAAACAAACAAACAAAAACATACAAAAAAAATGAGTCCTGGCGCCTAGAGGTTTCTGCCCACCCGGGGGCAGATCGCCTGATAATAATAGGCTGATCTGCCCCCGGGGGGTGCAGAAATGGCCGAAAATAAATTTTCCCCCCCACTGCTCCTCCGGGGAGCGACCCTTGCCTACGGGGTCGCTCCCCTTGCGTGACGGCGCAAAAAAAAAGATCCCTGGTTCTTAGTGGTTTCTGCCCCCCTTGGGGGCAGATTGACCTAAAATCGTCCAATCTGCCCCCAAAGCGAGCAGAAATGGCAAAATACAATTTGCCCCTCCAGGGGAGCGACCCTTGCCTAAGGGGTTGCTCCCCATCTCTAAAAAAACAAACAAACAAAAAAAAAAAGTGCCCTGGAGCCTAGAGGTTCTGCCGCCCCTGGGGGGAAATCCGCCTAATAACACTAGGCCGATCTGCCCCCACGGGGGGCAGAAATGGCCTAAAATAAATTTGCCCCCTCCCCCAGGGAGCGACCCTTGCCTACGAGGTCGCTCCCCTTGCGTGACGGCGCAAAAAAAAAAGATCCCTGGTGCCTAGTGGTTGACCTAAAATCGGCCGATCTGCTCCCAAAGTGGGCAGAAATAGCCTAAATACAATTTGCCCCTCCAGGGGAGTGACCCTTGCCTAAGGGGTCGCTCCCCATCTCTAAAAAAACAAACAAAACAAAAAATTGCCCTGGCGCCTAGAGGTTTCTGCCCCCCTTGGGGCAGATCGGCCTAATAACAATAGGCCGATCTGCTCCCATGGGGGGGCAGAAATGGCCTAAAATAAATTCCCCCCTCCCACCCCCCCGGGGAGCGACCCTTGCCTATGGGGTCGCTCCCCTTGTGTGACGGCGCAAAAAAAAAAGATGCCTGGTGCCTAATGGTTTCTGCCCCCCTGGGTGCAGATTGACCTAAAATCGGCCGATCTGCCCCCAAAGCGGGCAGAAATGGCCTAAATACAATTTGCCCCTCCAGGGGAACGACCCTTGCCTAACAAACAAAAAAAAACCACAAAAATAAAATCAGCCCTGGCGCCTAGAGGTTTCTGCCGCGCCTGGGGGGAGATCCGCCTAATAACACTAGGCCGATCTGCCCCCACGGGGGGCAGAAATGGCCTAAAATAAATTTGCCCCCCTCCCCCAGGGAGCGACCCTTGCCTACGGGTTCACTCCCCTTGCGTGACGGCGCCAAAAAAAAGATCCCTGGTGCCTAGCGGTTGACCTAAAATCGGCCGATCTGCCCCCAAAGTGGGCAGAAATGGCCTAAATACAATTTGCCCCTCCAGGGGAGTGACCCTTGCCTAAGGGGTCACTCCCCATCTCTAAAAAAACTAAAAAAACAAAAATTTGCCCTGGCGCCTAGAGGTTTCTGCCCCCCTGGGGGCAGATCGGCCTAATAACAATAGGCCGATCTGCCCCCGGGGGGGGCAGAAATGGCCTAAAATAAATTTTCCCCCCCAGCCCCCCGGGGAGCGACCCTTGCCTATGGGGTCGCTCCCTTGTGTGACGGTGCAAAAACAAAAGATGCCTGGCGCCTAATGGTTTCTGCCCCCCTGGGGGCAGATTGACCTAAAATCGGTCGATCTGCCCCCAAAGCGGGCAGAAATGGCCTAAATACAATTTGCCCCTCCAGGGGAACGACCCTTGCTAACAAACAAAAAAAAAAACACAAAAATAAAATCAGCCCTGGCGCCTAGAGGCTTCTGCCCCCCCTGGGGGCAAATCGGCCTAATAACAATAGGCCGATCTGCCTCCGGGCGGCAGATATGGCCTAAATATAATTTGCCCCCTATAGGAGCGACCCTTGCCTAAGGGGTCGCTCCCCACCTCTAAAACAAAAAAAACAATAAAATTATCCCTGGTGCCTAGAGGTTTCTGCCCCCCCCCCCGGGGGCAGAAAAGGCCTTTAAAAACAATGCCCCCCCTGGGAGCGACCCTTGCCCAAGGGGTCGCTCCCTCATGCCAGTTTCCTTTTTGAAAAAACATCCCTGGTGTCTAGTGGGCGTTTTGACAGCTGGATTGCTTTCAATCCGCCTGCCAAAACGCAGAGAGAGACTTTAAAGGGAAGGAAATAACTTTCCTTCCCTTTGAAGCCTCTCTCGGCCTCCCCCACGGAATCGGAAGAGAAATGCTAAGCATTTCTCTTCCGATCGCGCTGGAAGCTGAGCTTCCAGCGCGATGGGAGGAGGCTCTGTGACAATCAGTGTGCGCTCACGCGCTGACGTCACGGGGGGTCGGGGTGGAAGGGGAAGGGCTTCCCCTTCCATCCCTGACTTGGGGGGGTGGGGGGAACCCCACAGAGGGAGCGCTAGGGCTCCCTCTGGGCTGTGTGCCCAGGACGTAATGGTTACGTCCTGGGCACAGCAGCACTGTGCCTCAGGACGTAACCATTACGTCCTGGACACAGAAGGGGCTATGGGCCTGAATTAGTGTTTAGGAGATGTTTGTGACAGAGTACCCATCCTCTAAACTCTAAGGGACAGCCTATATGAAACATGCCTGCTAACACATATCAAAACCACACATAACCCAAACTAGAGAGGGGATCCGGAATTCACTTGTGCATCTGCCAGCCAGGGAAAAATACTGAGTATGAATCCTAGGTCAGAGCGCCAGTATACTTATGAATAGGATAGAGGCCACAGGTGTTAAGGGCTGGATTGTTCCTTGGCAATTCAGGAAGAGACTTGAGGATTTTGAAACCTGCTAGAAGTGTTGATTGCATCAGTATGTGAAGGAGGTAAAAACTGCTGAGCAAGGGGATGCTAAAAGTGTACCGTTTACAGTGACCCAGGAAACCCAGGAATCATCTCTATATCATTGTGACGCCCATGGGAAGTGCTCATTCTACAAGGATCTGTGATGGGCCCCCTCACCACTGACCCTTCCAGAGTGGTGTTTTGTAACCCCCAATAGGACCGTGAGCATGCTCCACCCTCCTCTCTCACCTGGGAGTGTTTGAATGGGTTTCCAGTGAGGTTTGTAGCTTTAAAACCCCACAACAGCATACAAAACAATAAACGACTCAACATATTTATGTTAAAAGCTGCCTTCCTGAGAGCCTGTGTGTATCTTTCCATGCTTGCCACAACTCTGCAGGGTGGTTTCCATATGGGAAATGTCAATCCCATTTGTCATGTTTTAAGATACAAGCCTTTCAAAAGGTGACAGCAGTGAAATATTTTGCCGATGTCCATTGGTTCTTTTGAGATGAGCTAGAAGGGGTCCCAGGTTTAAAAATATAACAATTGGACTTAGTGGTTTCAAATAAATGAATCATTTGTCTCCCATATCCTCCTACTCACTGTTGGGCCAAAGATCCCAGTGAGAGGAACTGGCACACCTCTAGCCCCCATTGAAGACTCCCACTCGACCATTGTGTCTCCACTCCTTCCAGTGATCACTAGCATTGGACTGGTGTGGGGTCTGTTTCTTTAGGCTGAGGTGATTGGTCCCACATGAGTGATGCAGTGTAAAATAAGACTTCAATAGCATTCAAAAGTGGTGTGCAGGCTCCAGAACAGGTCAGAGGCAGCCTGGCTATGTCTGACCGCAACCATTCGCATGGACTGAACAAACTGGTCTGAGGACAAGAAGTGTATGTGTATGAGTATTTGAAGCATTTGGGAGTCCATGGATGTAATCATGAGGTTTGCAGACTTTACGAATTTCATTTAAAGACCCAACTAACTTCGTAACAATGAGAGCAACCGTTAACTTTCTGGCTGCCCTTTAGAAACATCACATACCATAGAGACATTTTATTTGCATAGTCATAACTAATTTGTCAATCAGTAGTTAGTGATTTATTAAATGATAGGACCCTGAAAAAGGCCTGCCCCCCTGATGGGTGATATGTTGCAACTGAGAGTGAGGCTTACCAGAAGCAGTGGCCTGGTCATTAAGGGCCAGAATTAGAATTTGGTGGATGGTACTCTCTGCTTTTTGGGATGGGGGAGAAACTTTCATCCTCTACCCTGACAAACTACTGTCCCCCAAATTTAGAAGTAACCGCTGGCCCAGCACTGATCTCTGTATCTTAATATAAACATCCATCATAGCGGTTCCTGTCAAGGTACAACACATTTTGTGGATGGCTGCTATCAGTTTTGATGTTCCTCCCTCCACCAAATGTCTGCAGAGTGTTTGCTTTTCAAAAGCATACTCTCAATTAATGACTACGACACTCAGGAAGTTTTTTTTTTTGTGGGTGAGGGTGTTCATTGATTTTGTCCACCAGGGAGGTATAAAGTCTTTCCTCCGATGACCTCTACTCTGTCAAGCCATCAGATAAGCCCTGTTTCCCATCTTGATGGAAAGATGATGGACCTCTTTACCTTAAATAGGGCAGGTGGAGCTTCTGTTTGGCAAACAGGGTACTTTGTGGTGACAGAGTACCCTGTCTGCCAAACTCTAATGTATCTTTGGCCATTGTGGCTCAGTGGAGATTTTGTTCCAGCTCTGACAGCCAGTGTCGACATTCCTGAGGCCATGGCTCCTTCCTGGCAACAGGCATTTCCATGTGCAGTATGAAATGACAAGATGTCTGGCTGATTGCTACAGTATGGCGGGCCAAGGACAATAAATGCGGGAAAGGAAGAATTTACAACATAAGGTTTTTATGCCTGCTGTTTCCAGGAAATGTAATTTCCTGAAGATACACGTGCGGCTAGCCATAAATTAATTCCTAGCCAAGATGGTCACCTTTCCAGTGTTTCTTATCAGAGTTCACCAATCTAAGATAGTGCTAAAGTTTTTCTTCTGATGCGATTTCTTGCCTAGACCATTGTAATGATATGTGCGTTTTGACCACGTCTGTCCTGTGCGACAGGAGTTTCCCTGACCCGGGCACTCCGATATCTGGCCGAGTAAGATGGCCTGCTGACTACTGCGGTAGCTGCACATTATACCAAATTACCAGTGCCTGGATACAATCGGCGCTCCCTGGCTACTTTTAGCCTCCGGATTGTTGGAACATTCAATCCATTAAGCCTCCCGAGCAACGGATAACAAAGATCCTTGGCTCCCCTAGTTCTACGAAATCACAGACCAGTAGAGATACTCAGACTCCGGGACTTCATTTCCTGAAGCTTTCCCCCATCACATGGTTTATTCCCTACACTGGAATTTAGGTGCTTCCAATGCAATTACTCTTGTCCTGATGATGACCCCTCCATGACTCACCTGATTACGGGGTCGAAACGTCAATACATTTCCAAAGAGTGGATGAGATAAATATTTTAAAAATTGTGACACGTCAGGGCTTCCTGGATTGTAGGATCTACTGGGAGTCCATATTTTTCGTACAACCACACTCTGCACTACTTGTATATATCACCGTCACTCACTTGCACTTTAGCACTTTCACTGTTTTTTAGGAGCACCTACCTAAACAAATGTAAAATATGATACTCTGTTACTAAAAATGATATGTTATTACAAGATTTATACAGAAAAAACATCTGAAGTAATATTATGTGTGAAAAATAAATCTTGTTTGTTTTACATTTATGGTACATAGAGATCTTTTCGAATTCTTTTTAAGTTGGTTATATTCCGTGGAAGTCTAGGTTACTTTCCCCTTGCACTGACCTCTAATACAATTACACTTATATTGACTTTATTTTAGCATTAGCCACTGCCATGTTAAAAGCTGCAAGTAGTTTTCCACATTGTACAATGTGCACATGTTTTTATTTTTTGTGTTCTTTCCCACCAAGGGCTTAGGCTGATAAGAATGTACTCAGACAGCAGGGAATGGTCTTGTTTAGAATTGGCACCTTGGGATTGTGGCCAAGTCCTGACGTGTCATTTTCAAAGCTGGCCTAAATCAGCATTTTTTGAATAAATAAACTTCTGTAGTGAGAGGGATGTTCTAGAATATTCCTCTCTTGTTTGTTCAAAGTATAAGAGGCCGAGACCAGATGGGCGGGGAAAGAGAGTGTTTGCAGATCTCAGGCATATCCAGGACACTGGAGTGTGTCATCCTTCCTATGAGGTTAATTGATTTCTCTCTCCTCGATTGATTCTGGGATCTGGCGATCTGATGCTGAATAGGAGGGAGATGGAGCTGTGATGCCCTTGCCTCTGTGATGCATATTTTTTAATTCGTTATTTGCTTTGCATTATGATATAGATACATATATTTGCTGTGTATATTGCAGTGGAGATTCATTTGTACATGTTTTCATTTCATTGCTGAGACCATTTTGTAATGTGTGCTTTCATCATGCTAATCTCCTTTTAGGAACTTTGCGTAGTGAAATAATAAATGTCTTCTTTGGACTAAGAAGCGCAATCCAGAGATTTTTGTCAGTGCATGAGTGATTCAGCTAGGTCATTAGTGAAGCAAAACAACCATATATATAGGGAGTCCTTGGTAACAGCCTGATGCTTTGGAATACTTCTGTGTTCCTAATTTGTGATGTATTCGTTGTCTATCTTGAGGCTTTTAGCCCCTGATATTTCGATAAATATTCCTTATCGGATTGTGGCTCCTGAAAGGCCGTATGCTGGGAAGGGCAGTTGTTGTGCCTTCCTTATGAACTCCTAAATCATTTGTCTTCTGCAATTAATAAATACCAGTATTGTCCTTTGTGTTTTTACTGCCTAACACAATATATAACACAAACTATTTGTTGCAAAGCTTCTAGCTGATGTAGAATTCATTTCTGTATGCACCAAAGCTTTGATGGCATGGGCAGTAGTTGCAGCTATCAGAAACTTTTAGGTTTGCCAAGATCAGACGAGTGTCACCAGGTGTTACAAGAAATGATCCAAACATTCCGAAATAGGAGTTTCACAATGCCTGTTCCAGAACAGGAAAATTTAAGATTCCTCTAAATTATTTTCATGGTGATGTCGTCAGTAAGTGGGCTTTAATGATCTTCGACCAAGAGAAAGATGGCCATCCAGTTAGTTCTTCTATTTGGGCTGACAACTGCAACACATGTTTACACAAAGATGACAGCCCTAATCATGTGCTCCTTCATAGAGAGGGGTTAGCAATCATCCAGATATTGACTACTGGCTTATTCATACCTCATCTTTCAATCAATTAGAGGATACTATCAAGTTTGCTAAGTTGTGACATAGTTTTGATAGAGCTCACTTTCTCTGGATTGACACTGGCAGGTTGGAGTTTCCAGAGATTAGAGTCCACGCGACCAGGGCTCATGTGTCAGCACTGCAGGACAGCCAAGAGACTCCAGTCAGGGAGTAAATAAAAGTCCAAGCCCTCCGGGGGCCCTCATCACTGTAGCACCATCGAAACACTTACAGTGGAAGACAGTATTATGCCATCTACTCATCATTGGCAACCAGATTCAAAGACATTTAACTAGGCATTCACTGTGTCCTCATAAGTGAGAAGGAGCCATCAGTGGGATTTAAAGGCCATCCAGCATTGGGATGGGGTAGCCCTCGAGTGCAGGATCCCTCAAACAATCAACATAAAAGGAGCATGCACTGTTCCACTTAAAGGGAATTCAAGGTAGTATGGAGAGCACCGCCTGCAGCTCATTAAAACATCAAGGGGGTCATTACGACCTTGGCGGGCGGCTATCGCCGCCCGCCAGGCGGTAACCGCGACTCACGCGGCCCCCATTATGACATTCCCGCTGGGCCGGCGGGCGCAAACCAAGTTTGCGCCCGCTGGCCCAGCGGGAATGAGGCCGCAACATAGGAGCCGGCTCCTAATGGAGCCGGCGGTGTTGCGGCCGTGCGATGGGTGCAGTTGCACCCGTCGCGCTTTTCACTGTCTGCTATGCAGACAGTGAAAAGCTGGCCAGGGCCCTGTTAGGGGGCCCCAGGACACCGCTTACCGCCAGCCTCTTCCTGGCGGTGCAAACCGCCAGAAACAGGCTGGCGGTAGGGGGTCATAATCCCAAGGGCAGCGCTGCTTGCAGCGCTGCCCTGGCGGATTATCACCGCAGGGGCTAAAACGGCAGGAAACCGCCGGCCCCGGCGGTGCGACCGCGGCTCTACCGCCGCAGTCGTAATAAGGGCCTCCGTACCGCCAGCCTGTTGGCGGTACGGACGCCACATTACCCCTGGCGGTCACGTAATGACCCCCCAAGTGTTCTTTTGGGCTGATACTGAAGGACAACGCAAGTTCAAAATCTTATGTGAATTGTCAGAGAAGAATGCAATGAAAATCACTTGTGGCTTCTGCAAAAGGGAGAGGTCGATTTTCTCAGCAACTCACCAGAACCAGATGACAGATCGTCTGAGCTAGATTTTGCATCTTTGCACATTTTCCTAATTAGCTAGAGGTTCTGCAGGAGATCTATTCAACCATTTGTGGACGTGTGTGCTGAAAGTCACCCTAGCCCACAATATCTATTCCACGCTACATGACTAGCAGGCTTGGGAAACGGCTACATTAATAGAGCAATGGTCCGTAGGCTGGTGTACACTTTTCCTTTCATCCCAATAATATGGCAGCACATAGCCATGTTCAAGAAACAAGGTGAAAGGGTGATCTTGATCAAAACATACTTTTAATGCAACTCATGATTTTCTTTTTTTTAAGCACTAAAGGTGAAACTACCCTCAAGACTTTCAATGGTGCCGTTTCCACTCACTAATTTGATTTTCTAATCAGTGCTATTGTCACTGTTATTACTTAATGCTTGGAGGAAGAGAGGACCATAATGCAGAAGCAGGACCCCTCTTTTCAAGCATCAATAGAGCAGACAAGGATAATCACTTGAACACACATGAACCTACAATCACTGACTATACTTTCAGTCCTGGTGTGTTAAGAGTGCTCAATCCCTGTATATCTCATAGGGCTCTCAAATCCTAACTGGAAGGTCAACAATGGTTTTTCAGTGGTGGCCACAGCGATGGTGCAATTGGCAACCATGAAAGCATTTGTAAATCTATTGGCTGTTAAATGTTTTCCACACCTCAGAAGTGATACTGCCCACATGCGACCTTCCATTATTTAAAATATTTATGCCATAAGCATGTGATCACCAAAATGATATCACGATGATAGGAGTCAACCAGGAGGGCAAAGAGTCAAATACACAAAAAAGATAGGCATGAAATCGTCGAGGCAGGAGGAGGACATGGCGGGCTGCGTTACGGCCGCAGCTCGTTAGACGTGATGTCTGCCGTACCAGGGGGGCGTGGCACTTGCACGGAGAGATCGGCCGAATGTGCCTGACGGATGCGACATTCTCGGAGAGCCTCCTGCGTCGGAAATTGGACGAGCCGCCCGGCGGGAGACTCTGGCACTGGGGACGTGCCGCACTGGAGCTCCGCCGGGCGCGAAGAGGTTCGGCAAGGATTCCCCTTCGGGGGAATCCGGGTAACGCCAGCACTAGCGAGGCTCTCGGGAAGGTATCCCGGGAGCCTGGTAGCGCGGTTACGCGCGCTTTTTCAGAAAACTTTAAAAAAGCCAGCGAGGCAATAGCTGGTGCTGGGGCTACAAGGGAGACTCGAGAGAAGGAGAAGAGCCCCGCCCCACCCCAGTCCTCCATCAGCTTATGGCAGGTAGGGGGGCAGGGGTTGGGGATAAGGGGGGATAGAAGGGATCTGGTGGTTGGCAATAACCTGGGGAGGTTGAAGGGAAAAACCTCGGACCAGGCAAACTATTCACAGAGAAAAAAAAAAAAAGAAGGAATTGAAGCGAGAACAAAAATAAAGCATAGATTGGCACCCTCTTTAAAATCCTATTCAGGACTAGGCCAGAGGATATTGTCTTAGTGCCGGGGCAAGGGAAAATGGATACCTTTGTGGTCAAGGATATTGGAAGTGCTACAGACTCTGGCAAGGGGGCTCAAGAAGGTTTCTCCTCCTTAGTCGCGAATTTACCCCTGCACGAGAATATACAAGTTGGAACTGACGCTGATATGATGTGTCAAGGTGGCATCTTGTCCACTCCACGACAGGAGGAATCAGGCCTAGTAGCACAAGTCGTTAGTCCCCCCCCAGATCAAACTGGGGCCTCTGATTTGAGGCATACCCCCTCTATGGAGGAAGTGATCCTCTCCATCTCGGAGGATATAAAGAAAGGGTTTGCAAGTTCGGAATGTAACCAAGGGGAAATTCGAGAAGCCTGCGAGGTACTGGAAAAAAAAATCGATAACTTGATGGAGAGGATTCAGACATTAGAGGTGACGGTGGGGGGGATGAAGGAGGAGTTGAAACTCCACAAGGATGAAATCCGAGGCCTGAATGAAAAAGAGCAAGGTTTGCAAGTCAGGATTGAGCATCTGGAGAACTACTCACTTAGGAATAATATAAAATTGTTAAAAGTTCCGGAAGGAGCAGAAGGAGCAAATCTTAAGTCATATGTTGTCTCACTAATAAAATCTGTCTGTGAGTTGGAGGAAAGTAATGAAGAGATTGAAAGAGACATTCAGAGAGTCCACCGGGATCCCTTTACGAGGCGGCCTAATAGTACAAGACCAAGATTTTTTTTTGTTAATTTCTTAACTTATCATCTAAAGGAGAACATTTTGACCAAGGCGCTAAAACAGAAAGCATTAAAGATGGATAATGTGACTTTTGAGATCAGATCTGACCTATCTAAAATTACAATGGATAGACAGTGGGAGCTGGGAAAAAGGCTAGATGAATTTAAAAAACTCGGAGCCACGGCTCAATTGAAATTCCCAGCATTCTTACGAATAATGTATAATAACAAAATGCATAATATAAGGGAGATAGATAAGGCAGATGAATTGTTAGATGTTATAAGGAAAGAACAGGCTGATCATGTGTAATATCTGTAATACATTTTTGAATTTTGACCCCCCCAGGTAGGCAGGGCACTCTAAAATTAGGCCCATGGTGGCTGATATAGTGGGAGGGTTCTCAATGGGAGGGGTTGGGGGGGGTTCAAGGGGGTTGGTTCCTTGGGATAAGGACAGAAATGGTTCCTCATGCACCTAGGCGGTGGGGTGGTGGGTTAGCTTTAAGTGACTAAAATTGGTACGGGCCAGGGGGATGGCAGGTCTATGATAAAACTTCTCTCTTGGAATATTAATGGGTTGAGGACTAAGTCGAGACGAAACAAAATTCTACAATATTTAAAGGATTCTCCGGCGCAAATCTTAATTTTGCAGGAGACTCATTTGGCTGCAGACGAGTATAAAGAGTTATTTAAGGCTCAAAAGTGGGTGCAAATGTGTTTTTGCACCTCCCATAATTTTCATACAAGGGGGGTAGTCATTTTAATTAAACAAGGATTTCAAGCCAGACCAGAAATTTTCTAAATAAAGGCAGACCGGTGGATTATAGTAAAATTACAGGTTAATGAAGTATCTTTAGTTTTGGCTGGTTATTACGGCCCAAACTGTGACGATAGTGAACCTTTGAAGAAGGTATTTTCTCAGCTTATTGAGTTCTCAGATTCGGTCATTATGGCGGGCGAGTTTAATGTGGTTTTGGACAATAGATTGGATAGATCTGATTCTTGCAGATCTTTGGGTACACCCAAATTACAATGTTTTTTAAAGAGAATGATGAAGGATCATGGCTTGTGTGATATTTGGCGTAAGAAGAAAGGGGAGGCCAGAGCCTTCTCCTTTTTTAATAAGAAATAGAGTCATGCGTCACGTATCGATTACTTCCTAGTGGATGAAAGGTTGTTGGAAAATGTTGAAGGAGTGGAATATTTGCCTTCACACTTATCTGACCATGCGGCAGTAATATTGCATTTGACTGCCCCACAGAGAAGGTTGGTTAAGAGGTGGACACTGGAGCGTGCACTATTATTAGATGAAGATGTCTTGCTGCAATTACGTAGGGAATCCGAGGCCTTTTTAAAAATTAATATAGGGTCGGCATCATTATCAGTGATTTGGGACTCTTTTAAGGCGGTAATACGAGGGATTCTCAAAAGTATAGCATGTTACAAATGTAAAGTGTTCAGAGACAAAATAAAGGTTTTAGAACAGGAGATGCTGTTAAAAACCGAAATGTTGGTTGGTAAAGGGGTTGGGTCTCAGGAGGAGGAGGCAGGAAGAGTGGAATTGGCCCAGTTAAGAACACAACTGGCTGATATTCTACAGGCACGCATTGCGAAGAGATGGGAGGTTAGCAAATTAAAACATTTTGAATATGGGGAAAATTCAGGGAAGCTGCTAGCCTGGAAAGCCAAATCAGATCAGGTCAGGAACCAGATTAAGGAAATAATGATCGAGGATACCGGTGAAAAACTGATACATAGGGAGGACATTGAACGTGGGTTTCAAGATTTTTATTTATCTCTGTATTTGGAGCATGTGGATGGGCAAGAAAAGCGGGTGGAAGATTGGCTAGCCCAAGATATCTTGCCAGAGATTTCGCAACAAGCTCAGGAATTGTTGAATGGCCCCATTATGGCTGATGAGGTAAGGGCGGCCCTAGCGGGGGGCAAAGAAGGGAAAGCTCCGGGCCCCGATGGAATTCCGATGGAGGTGTATAAAGCTTTAGGGGATTTAATAGGCCCGATTTTGTTGGATTTATTTGTCAATTTTTTTTTTAACGAGATAGATATGCCTTCCTCATGGAATGAGGCAGTTATTACGTTGATTTTGAAACCGGGTAAAAACCCGACTAATCGTGCATCTTACAGACCTATCTCACTTTTGAATAGTGATTATAAGCTATTTTCTAAAATCATAGCGGATAGATTAAATAGAGATGTAAACAACTTAATACATCCAGATCAGAAGGGCTTTTCAAAAGGCAGATACCTCCACGAGTTGACATATGAATTGATTGGGGCAATAGATCTGGTGGTATCACTTGATTCCCCTTTGGGGATTATCACAATCAACGCAGCTAAAGCCTTTGATCAAGTTAATTGGGAATATTTTAAGTTTCTCTTAAAGAAGGCTAATCTGGGAACTAATGTGTGTGGGGTAGTAAATCAAATCTATAAGACCCCCACTGCTAGAATATTGGTGAACAGGAATCTTACCGGCCCAATTGTTATTGCGAGGGGTACTAGACAGGGCTGCCCGCTATCTCCTGTATTATTTAATTTATATATGGAGCCCTTTGCAAGGAAGATTCGGCGGAATAGGGTGATTTCCCCCTTCCGTTGTCAGAGTTGGGAGAAAAAACTATCTTTGTACGCAGACGATCTTCTGCTTTTTACAGACAATCTATCAACGGCATTTCCTGAGGCTCTTAGGCTAGCTGAAGAGTTTGGCAAGGTTTCAGGGTATCAGGTGAATGTGGAAAAAACAGAGATAATGGCTTGGAATATGGATTATAGATCGGTTTACTGCAAGAAGGAAATTAGATATTTGGGAATTTTGATACCTCAAAACATTGATCAATTAGCAGAGAGGAATCAGGTAAAATTACTGCTGGAATGTAAGGGCCTGTTAAAAGGCTGGTCCCATCTCCCTCTATCAATTATTGGCAGGGTTAATCTGGTAAAAATGTCTATCCTTCCAAAATTGAATTTTTTGTTTTCTACTTCTCCACTCCCTATGCAGAAAAAATATATAGAAAAAATGCAGTGCCTAATAAGTGATTTTATTTGGAACTCTAAGGGGGTTAGAATTTCTAGGAGAAGGTTGAGGCGGCGTAAGCAAAAGGGTGGTTTGGCTTTACCTGAATTGCAATACTATGCTTGGGCCTTTCTTTTGAAAAATTTCAGAGTTTTTTCCACATCGGACTCTACAAGGGCTGGTCTAATGTTTAAAACAATGGTTTCTAATATTAAGGGTGCGTCGACTAATTTTATTTTTAAATTCGGGGATCCTAAATTCTACAAAAAGATAAGGCTGAAAATCATGCGGGGACTAGCAGAATGTTGGTATCAGATTAGACGATTAGCAAAACTTACCTATTATAATTTCAACGCACCTATATGGGATTCCCCGGGTACGCCAGAATGTTTTCAAGACATACTAGCGCTACCGATAAAACAGGCTGGAGTAGAGCATTGGGGAGACTTGTTTCCTGAAGGGGACCTTCTTTCGTGGGAAGAATTGGTGTTAATAACGGGGGGCGCTGTGTCTAGGTGGAAATTTTTGCAAGTAAGAGAATGGGCTAAAGGGATTAAGGAAGGTGTGGGGAAGTATAATCCTTTGGATGTAATTATCCCGAGCCTCTTGGTAGGTCCCCACAAAGTGTCAGCTTGGTATTGGGGGATCCTAGAAGGTGTAGATGGCGAGTTTGATCTTCCCGCAAAATTGTGGGGAGATTGCTTCCTGGAAGAGTTGGTTAAAAGGTGGTGGAAGGAGTCATTAGCGCTGCTCCATGGTACTGTGAAACCCGCTGCGTTAAAGAAAAAACACTATTATACGCTACATAGAGCTTACATTTCCCCAGAGAAATTATCCAAAATGAAAGGAGGCCAGGGGGTGAATTCTTCAAAATGTGGTTTGGCTCAAGCTACGGATATTCATATGTTTTGGGAATGCTTGGATGTTCGACACTTTTGGGAAGAAGTATGTGGAACAATTTCGAGTATTCTGAAGCAGAGAAAAGAGGCCTCCTTAAAGTTGATAATTTTTGGTCAAGGCCAGGACGGGTTGGGGCGGTCTGATACAGCGAGAGACAAAAAGTTAGTATTTTATGCAATAGTGCTGGGGAGGCGAGAAATCTGTAGGAAATGGATGTCGAAGGCCCCGCCAGGTTATGCAGAATGGCTTAGAAATGTATTAAGCACAGCAGATTTGGATCAAGCCATAGGGGGAAGGGGGAAGGGATAAGGCGCGAGGGGATTTCTGGACACCATTGTTGGATTGTAAAATAGATCATTGATGGATGTAATTTTATTTTATTGTTTGTTGAAATTGATATGGCTTTGGGTCATTGGTCCGATGATTACACACCCTGCTCTGAAATCCTTAGGGAGTTAAGACAGTCTAAGGATTGGTCGAGAAGAGAGGGTAACCCCTGGCCGAAAATAACTTCCCATGTGCTGGTTGATAAGCAAAGGGGGTTTTATACACTGCCTAGGGTGAATGAGGACAAATAAAAAAAATAAAAAAAAGATAGGCACGAATACAGAATTTACAAAAGAGAAGTGTTCTTAACTTTCTTCTGAATGGTCTGTGATTGGTCATACTATATATATGCCTTCTGAACAGTCTGTATTTGGTCATAGGCTGAAGCAGCAGCTCTAGCTTCTTGCAGAGTTGAGACCCTGTGATGTGGAAATTGCGGTCACCAAGCCATATTCTCTTATGATGCAGAATTGAAGCTCTGAGTTCTGGAATGCAGAAGCACAACTGAGCATTAGCAACACGCTGTTATGATAGGTATATCAGCCCACATTTAGTGTAGAACTGAGTTCTCAAGCAAATCACCACGAAACTGATCCGCGGTTTAACAGGGAGCCAGTGCTGAGAGTGTTTAACGTCCAAAACATGGGCAAATTTGCAGAGGGTGCAATCATACTGACTGCCATATTTGGGACACATTAAAGTTTATGGGTTCTGCCACTGGTAGGCCAAAATACTGGGCAATACTTCTGTCCAGATGAGAAAGCACGCACCCTTCAATCACCTCTGCTGAGTGAGGAAAAGGGGCAAGGTTTTCAAGATGGAATTGAATTTCAATAAGCATGCAAACCAAACATTTTAGATATATGCTTCTAAATAATGGTCACGATAAAAAGTGACAGCAAGACTTTGTCTGTTGGAACAACTGATTGTGTGAGTCTCATCTAGGTAGCCAAAGTTCACTACTCACTCAAGGGTCTTCACCACCAATGATCAAGACCTCAATCTTGTTCTCATTCGTCTTCAAACTGGCAGCCCCTGACCCGCAAATGGCAGTTGAGCACTCTCCAACACCATCACTGAAACTGAAAAATGACTGGTCCAAACTGTGGATTGTCCGCAAAGCAGAGTATTTTCAGCCCAATGAGGAAAACATCCTACTGCTTCTACATACACATTGAAGAGAATGAATGAAAAGGTGGACTCCATGAACTCCACAATACACCAACAGCACATCTGAATGAAACATTACCATATAGACCGCCCAAGTGAGGTTGCTCAAAAGGGCAGAGTGTGCTAGGCTCACTGCCAAGACAGCAGATCTGAATACCAATTTGAAAATCAGTCCAATCAAATAGCACAAGTTCAACACTGGGGTCTTCGTCCCTGTGGCATGCAACTCATCTAGATTGGCCAAACAAACGAGTTCTACACTATGGAGAAGGAAAAGGATAACCTGCGATCCATCCAGGACTTAGGGATTTCTAGGAACTTTGCAAGTCTGTGGTAAGCCAGTAGGTCCTGCTCTGTGATCTTTGAAATTGAAGCAAGAAGGGTCATGGGCCTATTAGCCATCATGGTGTTTGAATCAAGTCAGCTTTCTTGAATAGGAAGTGATCAGATCTTGTTTTTACAAACAAGGGCGCATGACCGGAAGCAAGTAATAGGTTGATAATATTGACAAGGGAGCACACTACAGCCAATGCTTGTAAAATGGACACTAGACAGAGTTCATTGGGTGATCAAGATAAAAGTCCTAAAATGGCGGACATGTCCTCAGTCGAGGACAGTGGCAAAGCACCTGATTAGACATGGTAACCTCTCTCCTCTTAGCATGATCTCAGGCCATGCACACAAAATACTGCCTGTGGCATAGGTAAGTCACCCCTCTAGCAGGCCTTACAGCCCTAAGGCAGGGTGCACTATACCACAGGTGAGGGTATAGCTGCATGAGCAATATGCCCCTACCATGTCTAAGTCTATTCTTAGACATTGTAAGTACAGTGTGGCCATATTAAGTATCTGGGAGTTTATCAAAAACAAACTCCACAGCTCCATAATGGCTACACCGAATACTGGGAAGTTTGGTATCAAACTTTCAAGAATAATAAACCCACACTGATGTCAGTGTTGGATTTATTAAAAAATGCACACAGAGGAGATGCCCCCTGTATTTTACACAATCCTTCATTGCAGGACTGACTGGTCTGTGCCAACCTGCTACTGAGAGACGAGTTTCTGGCCCCCTGGGGTGAGAGCCTTTGTGCTCTCTGAGGCCAGAAACAAAAGCCTGCACTAGATGGAGATGCTTAACACCTCCCCCCTGCAGGAACTGTAACACCTAGCAGTGAGCCTCAAAGTCTCAAGCTTTGTGTTACAATGCCCCAGGGCACTCCAGCTAGTGGAGATGCCCGCCCCCTGGACACAGCCCCCACTTTTGGCGGCAAGTCCAGGGGAGATAATGAGGGAAAAAAAGGAGGAGTCCCCCACCAGTCAGAACAGCCCCTAAGGTGTCCTGAGCTGAGGTGACCCCTGCCTTTAGAAATCCTCCATCTTGATTTTGGAGGATTCCCCCAATAGGATTAGGGATGTGCCCCACTTCCCACAGGGAGGAGTCACAGAGAGGGTGTAGCCACCCTCAAGGACAGAAGCCATTGGCTACTGCCCTCCCAGACCTAAACACACCCCTAAATTCAGTATTTAGGGGCACCCCAGAACCTAGGAAACTAGATTCCTGCAACCTGAAGAAAGAAGGACTGCTGACCTACAAGCCTGCAGAGAAGGAGGAAGACAACAACTGATTTGGCCCCAGCCCTACTGGCCTGTCTCCAACTTCGAAAACCTGCTCCAGCGACGCATCCGACAGGGACCAGTGACCTCTGAAGCCTCAGAGGACTGCCCTGGACTAAAGGACCAAGGAACTCCCATGAACAGCGGCCCTATTCAAAGCCTGCAGCTTCTATGCAACAAAGAAGCAACTTTCAAAGACTGCCCGTTTCCCGCCGGAAGCGTGAGACTTCATACTCTGCACCTGATGCCCCTGGCTCGAGATCCAGAGAACAAACTCCCTGCCCCTTCAGCTCACTCTTGCAGCTTTCTGCTCTCTCCCATTGTGACCCCCTTTTCGTTTTTCTCTTCCTTCCACTTTCCCATACGTATCTTTTGCTCGCAGTAAATGCTTGAGGCAAAAAAATAAGCGCCAGCCCTCAAAAATAAGTGCCTGTGCACCTTACCGGAAACAACAAGCACAAATTAAGCACTGGCGAAGTCTGAGCTAGCCTCGCTTTTTGAAAAACTTGGGCGGCCATTTACCTAATGGCCAGCCTGTCATTGGTCCACCAGTTGTAGTGGTGATCGACCTTCCATATGTAGGTCAGTACAACTATCAGTCATTTTCTCTACCCATGGCTGGCCTGGGCAGGGAAAACTCACAAGGGCTCCCATATAAAGTGCGAAAACTCCGTGTTAGGACTATCGTGTTTTATGTTATTGAAACAAACTCCTCCTTTTACTTAAACAAAAAAGGTATGCCGAGCGGGGACAAAAAAAAACAGGCGTTCACTTGGCATACTTCTCTACCTTCAAGACACCCCGAAGGAAGACATCTTGTAAGGTGGCAGATGGTTTTCCGCCAGGGGAGTTAAAACATCACCTTCCCTGACCTGATGGGCAGGTGAGCCACAGACTGAATGAGGGCCTAGGTGAATTTAGGCCACATGACGGCACATTTATGAAACATCAACTTTCCATCTGAACATTTTCACAGCTTTCTTGCATTGATATATGCATTCTATAAATTCTACCATAATTGATGAATCATTTTTTAGGAATCATAAATAAAGAGCAAAACAGGGCAGGTCAGAAGAGAGTGATTTAGGCCAGAGCTCAAACATACTAAGAGCCATGAGCCATGGAAGGTGATCCGAGACAGCCAAGGGAGCCTAGATGTACACTTAAAGATGAAGGATAGCTAAATGGATGCTAAACATGCACCAATCCATGAACTCTGCTAAATCAGAAATTGTCACAAGAAGTGTGCAGACACTTGGTAAACGTAGAGAAGTAAACTCTAACTACTAGTGGGCTCAGGAGATAGGATGGCCCAGGTGTGGCCTCAACATCTGGGAGACTCCATAAGTCAAATGTGCATTGGTTACATCTCAGGTCAAGCATACTAAGAGTATGAAATTCGATTAAAACTGTGTACCTGGTGAAATATTGTGATTTGTTTTCTACTTGAAAAGGTTCATACCAATAATTTATATCAAAAGCCATGGTTTGGAGAGCACTATGTGATGGCCCTATCCCGTTTACTGTGCAAAGTACGCTGCTGGTATAACTCCGTTGTATATTAGCTCTGAAATCCTTTTCAGGTACAGTGCAGTAAATTGAAGAACCTAAACAGTTTCTCAATATGCTATGTTTCCATTATTCAAACTGGAGTCTACCTAGATGGGTGATGCCAGCAGCACTAGTAAAGGAATGATGACAGACAGCATGCACACAACATACATTTAAAAGCATTTTTTACTCACTTACCTGCATAGAATGGATATATTTTAACTAGCTGTACTTATTAATATAATAATATCCACTATTAGTGTAATAAAAAATCGATAGAAAACAAAGAGAGCGGAGCCCCAATGTACGGCAATATGGACGAGCTGCCATTCTGTTTCTGGCACTGAATTTGCCACCTCTAAGGCCAGGGGTCGCAAAGGCAGTACCAGCAGTCGAAAAGGGTAAGCCAGGGGTCGCAGCTGCGATCCCTGGCAACCCCTAAATTACGTCGATGGGTCCAGGTGGCAATGGGCGTATTGTTGATCACGTTGGTGCTGCAGCCTTTTCTCCAGTACTCCCAAATTTTCTTTCCATGGCCCACAAATGACCTCATTGATCAAGATTAGAGCCAATACAATGTACTAATACATTTTAAAACATACATTTCTAAATATCAAACAACATAATCTGGTAGTAGCCAAATTTTCAGAAGGGTTAAGACAGACGGTGATTGCGTAAGCTGAAAAACACGTGATTCTAAAGGAATTTCATGTACATGGGAGGACAGAGCAAACAGTGAAAAAGTAGCAGGAAGGCACAACCTTTGCAGCTGATGATCTACATTATAGAGGGTGTTCGGGTTGCAGTGACCCACTAACAATAAGGAGATCAAATGACGCTCCCCTTACTACTCCTGCCCCTTAGGCTTTGGTGGAAATCTTCGGGGCAGAATCCCTGGAGATTGACCATGCCTACAAAGCAAGATGGTGACACTGATTGCGATTGGCGTATGCACAAGCAGCTAACATAAGCACCACAGCATTGACTTGTAAAGTTTTGCTAATGTGGGCCATTTATGATATTATAGAAGCTTTCAAGAAAGTTATAACCAGATATACGTATAAGAGGGATAGAATTGTAGGGTATCAGACTGTTCTTTAAAAAGATGTTTCAAACGTTAGATATCCAACCAAGTTAGGATTCATGAAAGTGTGACTTTCGAAATACTACTCAGAATGTATGAGAACAATACTTATTTCCACAGCCTCCTCTAGGGGTATTTACCTCCAATAAGAAACCAAAATCACCAGGTGAGGGCCATGTTAGGAATCCTCTCGGAACAGACTTTGTGTTCTTCCATAGATCTGTGCCTGCTTGGACTTGGAGAGTGGTGGAGTTTCTCATGACTTCCATGATAATCATGCTTGGTGTGGTGACCATGGCTGGAGTGACGAGCATGACTAGAATGACGACTCTGGCTGGAATGGTGACCATGACTGGTGTGGTTACCAGAGCTTGCAGAATCACCCGGGCTGCAGTGTCGATCATGGCTGGAGTGACGACCATGACTGGAATGATGGCTGCGGCTGGAGTGATGACCAGGGCTTGTATGATGACTATGGCTAGAGTGACGACTACGGCTTGCGTGATGACCAGGGCTGGAGTGATGACCAGGGCTAGAAGGATAGCAAGGGCTAGAGTGGCGGCTATGGCTGGAGTGAGGGCCATGGATAGAGTGATGACTACGGCTTTTGTGATGACTCGGGCTAGTATGATGAGTATGACCAGAGTGATGACCAGGACTTGAGTGATGTCTATGACTGGAGTGATCATCAGGGCTTGAGTGATGGCCATGGCTAGAGTGACGGCTACGGCTTTTGTGATGACCTGGGCTAGAGTGACGACCACGGCTGGAATGATAACCAGCACTAGTGTGACGACTGTGGCTTGAGTGATGGCCAGGGCTGGTGGGAACGCAAGGGCTGGAGTGTCGACTATGACTGGAATGATGACCAGGGCTAGAGTGATGACTCTGAGTAGAATGATGGCCAGGGCTGGAGTGAGGACTATGGCTAGAGTGTTGGGCTTGGCTTGAGTGAGGACTGGGGCTAGAGTGACGACTACGGCTAGAGTGAGGACCAGTGCTGGCATGATGACCAGAGCTGGGAGGAATGGAAGGGCTGGAGTGGCGGCTCTGGCTGGAATGATGGCCAGGGCTTGAGTGACAACTCTGGCTGGAGTGATGCCCAGGGCTTCCATGACGACTGTGGCTGGAATGATGACCAGGGCTCATGTGACGACTAGGGCTGGCATGATGACTATGGCTTGAGTGATCCCCAGGGCTGGCGTGACGACTACCGCTGGAGTGAAGTCCAGGACTTGTACCGCGAGCAGGGCTGCCTTGTCTTGAATGGTGGCTAGGAGTACCAGGTGAAGAGTGATGGACATGCGGGGAGGGAGGACTAGGAGAACTATGAGGAGAGTTATGGCCACTCTTATTTTCAGAAGATTTAAGGCTTCCTTTTTTAAGGCACGGAGCAAGTGAAACATGGCGCTGATGGTCTTGCCCTTCCTTATGACTTGATCGGTCTTGTCCTCTCTCATGACTTGGGTGTTTCGAGTGCGCTAACAGTTTCCAAAGACCAGCCTCTACATGCTCTCTAGAACGAAGTGGGCGTCTGCCCTCTTTTACAGGATCTGTGCATCCTTCCACAGGTGCTGCCACCCTTCTTGCAGTGGAACTTGAGTTGGAATTCATGATGATCTATAAAAAGAAAAGGTAAGCCCAGGAGTGAGACTGCTGTAAATCCAGACAAGAACAGGCAATGTTTCATGTTACAAAGCACTAAAATAGAAAACTTGAAGATGGATGTTGCTGCAACTCAGACGTGAACTGATACACAGTTAAATTGAAACATTAGTCGATTTAAAGACCCAAAGACACGAAAATATAATACGATTCTGTCAGTCTACTACTAGGCTATCAGGCATGCTTTTCATGTGACTGACATTGTTAAGTGGAAATGAGAGTTTCATATTCTACTTATAGACAGGCAGCATGACCCAGCTAATCAAACATCATTTTTTTAAAACTTCAAACAACTGACTAAACAATTAGTTTTACCTTTTATCTCATTATTATTAAAATATACACTTTACTTTTCTTTGTGTCAAAAAAACAACCCAACATGTATACAATTGACAACGCATCAATTCAGAGAAGACATGTGCATAGCAGTATTTTGTACATCACATCCACCTACTTAATAATACGTAATTAATTTACAATCACAATGAAAAAGGATAACAAAAAGATAACATAAAGCAACAATAAACTATTGAAAATGAGAAGGTATGGTAAAAAGTCCAAAATATGAGTATGTCTCCGTAAAATGTAATATTAAAGAAAATGCAGCTTTGTAAAACCAGACGACCTATTCAGTAAAGGTTTAATGAAGACCATAAACAAATCCAAGCTACAACTCTTAATTTTAACTCCAAACGTCTTTAACAAATATTTCTCATTAAAGAAAATGCTGGTTTATATAAGCAGGCTACTTATACAGTAAAAGTAAGCTTGTTGACGACCATAAAAATCCAAGCTACAACTCCTAATTTTAATTCCAAAGGACTACAACAAATATTTCTCAACTGTGAAGACTAAACAAAATCAGACAGCCCTGTAACACAGATACAGGACACACTGGCATCCACCCAGGAATTCCTTCAAGTGGTAACAAATACATTGCAGCCCGCATCCCGGCTGTGAAATATGAAGGAATTATTAATCTGCATTAAAATTATTTACAGTATTTCAGCTTTTGAAATTATTTGAATCAAGCCTTCCTCAGGACATTCAGGGAATCCTTAAAAAGTTTCAATGTCTGGAACTTATCTTCTACTCCTAGTAAATGTAAACTACGATTAAATACTATAGATACCACTTTTTTATTCAAACAATTTTAATTTGTTTTTGTTGCTACAGTATATGTTTTGCTAATACTACATTGTTGTACAGTGCTCCTAGACCTATCTTGGCCTGGTGGATACCGTATACAACTGCAAATAAAATATTTCCATTAAAAACATAGGCCCTCGTTATGTCAATAGCGGTAATGACCGCCTACCGCCGTGGCGACGGCCGCCAAAACACCATTGTTGCGGCTACCTACGGTCCGCAATATTATGACCGTAGCCGGAATTCCGCCAGAAGGCTGGCGGAATTCTGGCTGCGGCCACGGCAGCAGATGGCAGTAAGGTGGCGCTGCTGCCAGCTGCAGCGCCACGCCAGTAGACCGCGGCAGACCGTATCATGACCCATGATACGGCCTGGCGGTGTTCTGCTGGCGGACGCTGCTGCTAGCAGCAGCGCCACGTCCCGTCTCCTGCCGGAGGACCCCCTGCAAGCAGGTAAGTCGGTTGCTCCGACAGGAGCGGAGGGTGGGGGGTGTTGTGTGTGTGAAGGTATGGGTGTATGTTCGTGTGTGCGTGCATGCGGGTGTGTTACGTGTGGAATGTGTGTGCATGAATGGGTGTGAGTGTGCGTGTATGTTTTGTTGTGTGAATGCATGTGTGCTTGTATGTATGTCAGTGGGTGTGGATGTGTGTGTGAATGGATGTATGCATGCGTGGGTGATTGTGGGTATGAGTGTGTATATGCGTGTGTATGTTGGTGCGTGAATGTGCGTATATGTCGTGGGGGGTTCTGGAGTGGGAGGGTGGGGGAAGACTCTGATAGTGCCTACTGCCATGGTTTTCGTGGTGGTTAAGAAGCCACGAAAACCATGGAGGTAAGCAGGGTCATAATCCCGTGGGTGGGACAGTGATGGCCGCTTGACTGGAGACTGAAGTCTCCAGCCCGGCGGCTGTTACCGCCCTGGCAGACGGAGTGGTACATTGGCGGTTTGGCTTGAGCCAAATCGCCAATGTCATATTTTGGGGAAGAGTACTGCCAGCCTGTTGGCAGTACTTTTCTCCAAAATACCTCCGTCCGCCAGGGTCATAATGAGGGCCATAATATAGTGTGGACAACAAATTCATAGATAGATACTTATACACCTGTTGCTTTTTACAATTCTGTAACTGCAAACCTCACTGGATAAAGTGGTATTCTAGTCCCAAAATAGTGTGCTTCTTTGGGTTGGAATTATTTCTGATTGGAGATACTTGCAAATGTACTACTTAAACTTTCACAAACACTGTTCATCATTTTAAACGATTCTTGTAGCACAAAAGTAGTCTGGGAGGTATTTGAACGGTACCTGGACAATAAAAATACACCATCAATAGTTGTAGCATTGGAAGATATACACCCGGTACAAATTCCGTTCTGTGAAGTACGGGGCCATATTGAATATATAGATAGTGTCTTCCTGGCACAGTTACATGGGTGCCTTGAGCCTGGCCTCCTTACCTATTTAGAAAAAAGACCGTAGTTGAACCTAAGTACAGGAAAAATTGTCTTTTGGGTTTGGATTGTCAAAGCATCCTGGGATTCTATGACCTATTATGAAAAAGTAGTTGTATCGGCACAAATTGAATTACACTGAATTTGCTGTTCATGCTAAATTTCCTGTTTCATGTAAATGTTTCTCGAGAAAAGATTGATATAAATTAATTGTATTAATTAACTCATAGTTGACAACCGGGATGCAGGTTGTAATGAGATTTCCCCGTGGTCAACTGACTCATTAGAGTCGCGCCTGTGTGAGCAGCATGTGCTAGCGCATGCGCTCTCGCCTGTGAGATGCTATTGTGTTCAGCAGTGCTAAGTTTGTAAATAAAAATATGCCCGTGCCCAAAGCCCTCCTCTTAAACACGCGGCTGCTGCAATTAAATGTGCGAACACAGAATACTGAGGCAAGGTAATCCTGAAGCCATCCCGGGCCTCTTCAATCCATTTAAAGCCACCCCTGGCCCCTTCAGCTCACTTTTGCAGCTTTCCGCTTTCACCAATTGTGACACTTTTTCGTTTTTCTCTTCCGTCTTTACCATGTGTGTCTTTGCTCACAGTAAGGGGCATATTTATACTCTGTTTGCGCCGGAATTGCGTCGTTTTTTTTACGCAAATCTGACGCAAAGCTAACTCCATATTTATACTTTGGCGTTAGGCCCGTCTAGCGCCAAAGATCTTGGAGTTTATGTCATTTTTTAGCGTGGACACCTACCTTGCGTTAATGATATGCAAGGTAGGCGTTCCCGTCTAAAAAATGACTCCAAGGCATGTGCGCCTTATTTAAACTCCTGTGCAAAAATGGCGCACGGGAGTGGGCGGGTCAAAAAAAATGACGTACAGCCGCTTTTGCGTCATTTCTTAACGCCTGGTCAGGGCAGGTGTTAAGGGACCTATGGGCTAGGAATGAGCCCAGAGGTGCCCTCCCATGCCCCCAGGGACACCCCCTGCCACCCTTGCCCACCCCAGGAGGACGCCCAAGGATGGAGGGACCCATCCCAGGGAATTTGAGGTAAGTTCAGGTAAGTATTTTTTTAAAAAAAATTATTGTGGCATAGGGGGGCCTGATTTGTGCCCCCCTACATGCCACTATGCCCAATGACCATGCCCAGGGGACAGAAGTCCCCTGGGCATGGCCATTGGGCAAGGGGGCATGACTCCTGTCTTTGCTAAGACAGGAGTCATGTCAATGGAGGGTGGGAGTCAAAAAAAATGGCGCTAATCGGGTTGAGGCAGATTTTTTGCCTCAGACCGACTTGCCCCATTTTTTGACGCCCAAGCTCCATTTTCCCGTACGCTGGCGCTGCCTGGTGTGGGTCATTTTTTTTGACGCACACCAGTCAGCTCCGCCGGCTAACGTCATTCCATAAATAAGGCGCCCGCATGGCGCTTTGGAATGGCGTTAGCCGGCGTTAACATTTTTGACGCACAACTGCGTTGGCGCAGTTGTGCGTCAAAAAGTATAAATATGGCCCTAAATGCTTGAGGCAGAAAAATCAGAGCTGGCCCTCGAAAATAAGTGCTGGTGCTCCACACCGGAAACAAGCACAAATTAAGCACTGGTGTTCAGTAAAGGGCTTGCCTTACTGCCAATTGATTACCAATTGGTTTGCCCCTCTGTCACTCTTCTTTACTATTTCCTACTTGGCCAGTATGTGCCTTGGTGTCACTTCCTGTTTTGTCTGGAGCTCGTGGCCCAACTACAGATTGATTCGTTTTAATTAGTGTCCTTCCGCTAATCCTGCTCTGATTCATGTATAGGGTGAACACCCATTCGTATTTTTCACGAACTGCCTGTAATTTAGCCCTATCGTCCATGATGAAAGGCTTAACGGACAGCATTTGTCTGTAATTTCAGCTTTTAAGCTAAAGGACAAATGACAATTCAGTTTCCACAGCTGGATTGAAAGGCAGGGAGTATCCTGTGCTTTGATCCCGAGGCCTTCTTGCAGGGTGCCTCCTTCCCAGAAGAAATGCAAATGTGTGCAACTGGTCAATCTGCAAATGTAAAGGGGCTTGGAAACCTGTATTAGCTTTAACCAAAGGAGTCACTTGAAGCTTTCTGATGGCAAAAATATTTTCTTTTACAGAGGTGCTGTAAGGGTGTTCCAAGCTGAGCTGTAGAGTGTGTGGTTTTATTGGACAGTTATAAAAAATGTTTGCACTAGTATAATCTGTATATTATTGAAATCTGAATTTTATAAGGGATTTGTTAATTTAACCTAAATGCATTTGCGTATTTTATGGCAGCCTATATTATACTTTATAATGCATGTGTAAAATAAGGACTGACACATTCACAGTGCTTTCAGGGACATCAGCACCTCATAGTACTAACAAACATTGGCAAAGCCAATAGGTCTCGTCTACGCAAGAGTTATTGGTTTTGCCAATGTGTTTTAGCCTTGTACACCAAAGTGGCTACTGTTTAGCATGGCTAAAAGTTAATGGCATAGAGGAGATTGGTGCAGAGTGTCGCAGAGTGGTATGACGAACAGTGGAGTACAGTGCTGTATAGTGGAGTGGAAGAGAGTGTTGTGTTTAGGAGTGGCATATTGTGGAGTTGAGTAGAGTGGCATATAATGGGGTGTTGACTGGTATAGAGTGCATTGGCGTAGAGTGTTGCAGAATGTAGTGGTGTAGAGTGAAGTGTCATTGAGTGCAGCTACAGAATCCAACTGCATACAATGCAGTATCATAGAATGCAGCGGCATAGATCAGAGTGGTGCATTGTAGAGTGCAGAGGTGCAGAGTGGGGTGTTGCAGAGTAGAGTGGCAGAGAGTGCAGTGGCGTAGTGTAGAGTGGTGTATAGTGCATTGGCGTAGAGTGCAAAGTAAACTTGAGCAGCATAGAGTGCAATGGTGTAGAGTGGTACAACGAAGAGTTCATAGAGTGGTGCAGGACAGAGTAGAATATAGTGCTGTAGAGTGCAGTGGCGTAGAGTGGAGTGATGCAGAGTAGAGCGGCATAGAGTGCTGTGGCATAGAATGCAGTAGTACAGAATACAGTGGTCCAGAGTACAGTGGCAGAAAATGCAGTGTTGCAGAGTAGAGTGTCAGTGCAGTGGTGTAGATTGGCATAGAGAGCAGTTGAGTAGAGTACAGTGATGCAGAGCAGAGTGCACTGGTGTATAGTGCAGTTGATTAGAGTGACTGGCATAGAGTGCATTGAAGTAGAGTGCAGTGGTTTAGAGTGCAGTGAGGCAGAGTGGTGTAGAGTGCAGTGGCCTACAGTAGGTTGTTTCACAGTAGAGTGCAGTGGCATAGAGTGGAGAGGTACAGGTTAGAATGGAGTGACAGAGTGCAGTGATGTAAAGTAGATTGTTTCACAGTAGAGTGAAGTGGAGAGATGGAGGGGAGAGTGCAGTTGCGTAGAGTGGCATAGAGTGTAATGGCATAGAGTTAAGTGGTGTAGAGTGCCATGGCATAGAGTGTAGTATGCAGAGTAGATTAGTGTGACATAAGGGTGCAATTGTGGAGCGTGTAGGGGTATAGAATTGAGTGTTACAGAGCAAAGTATATTACCATAGAGTGCAGTGGTGTACAGTGCAGTGTTGCAGAGTGGCATAGAGAGTTGTGCGAAGTAGATTGGTGTGGCCTAGACTGGAGTGGTGCAGCATGCAGAAGCGCAGAGCGCAGTGGTGTAGAGGCATAAAGTGCATTGGCATAGAGTAGAGTGGTACAGAGTAGAGAAGCGTAGCGTGAAGTGGCATAGAGTGGAGTGGTTCAGAGTGGAGTAGAGTGAAGCGTCACAGAGTGCAGTGGCATGGAGTGACGTAAAGTAGAGTGGTGCAGAATGGGTTGCAGTAGTGTGGAGCGGTACAGAGTAGAGCTGAGTGGAGTATGCAGGGTGTGGCAGGACACTGCCATTACAGACAACACGTTTTTGATTGAAATGACTATTTGCACAGACATGCAGTTTTTCTAATAAAACTATACAGTGCACAGATGTTGTGTAGAAATTGCATCACCTAGTGTCAATATTTGTTTTATTATCAAAATTGTCAAAAATGTGCTTTATTTGTGGCAACTGAAGGGACAAACTCAAGCTGGACAGCCCATAACAAATAAAGCTAGAAAATTTAAAGCAACAAAATGTGCATTACAAACCACCAAACCAATGGCAAACAAAGGGCTGAATGCATTCCCAAGGAAGCTCTATGAGTGTACTTAAAGTGGCAGCCAAGTCCAGTATTTTAGCCAAGTCCGCATCTTGTCGAGGTTTGAGCACATCAATGTCCCTGGTAAGCCCTGGAGTGGTCTCAATGTTGCAGGAAAGGTCTTTACACCCATCTTATCAGTTTTCCACCAGTCCCTATGGTGTAGAGCTTGTGGCACACCTCATGTAGGGTTAGTGCTAGGTGGCAGGCATAAAAGAGGGCATTTAATGATTGTTTAAGGTGTTTGAAACTAAGGAGTTGATCCAGGTGAAGACGGTAGTCCGCAACAACGGTGTGGCAATCTAGCAGCTTGCCACCCAGAAACAAATCCCCAAATTTTAAGATTCATGCCACTGATAGAGTTGCTCTGAGTGCTGCCGTCCTTTGGGAGCAGGAAGGCGTAACAAAGGTAGTGCAGGAGCACAGGGTTTCTTCATGTCAGTGAGTTTACAGGGTCTAGCAAGGCACGAGAAAGCTGTGCAGGATAATGCCGGATGGTGTTCCGTGGAATGGTCAGTAGGATACAACGAGTAGTGCATTAAAGCCCTCCTTAAAATCTTTATGGATAAACCCCATCTGATGCAGGGGACGGGCAGACAGACAGTGAGCCCCCTGTTTGACCTGTGCAGCTAAATAATAGCGTTCGGAGTCCGAAAGGCCTAATCCACCCACAGTCACCCGCCAGAGACTAAGGGGGTGATTCTAACCCTGGCGGTCGGTGATAAAGCGGCGGCCAAACCGCCAACAGGCCGGCGGTCCAAAAAATGGAATTCTGACCCTGGCGGGAACCGCCAACACAGCCCACCACAATAACACTCCGACCGCCACGGCGGGACCGACAAACAGCGCGGCGGTCACCGCCAACAGCCAGGCGGCAGACAATGTACCGCCCACACTATCATGACCCACCAATCCGCCACCTTTTCCGGGGCGGGAGCCCCGCCGATAAAAACACAGCGGAAACAGACTACGAATGTGAAAACGCTCACCTCTACGCACTCCACGAGTACGGAGGACAGCATGGAACCCGAATTGAACATCATACCTGCTCTCGTCTACCTGCTCATCTACCACGAGTACGAACTCCGGCGCAGACGTCAACGGTGAGTACAGCACCTACGACACACGGGAGGGGGGAGGACGAAAGGTTACGGGCACACACATAGGCAAACCCCCCCCCCCCAATCTGTACACACCAATGCAGAGCAACAAGTCACAGTGACACCAACCAAACCCCCGTAAAAAATGCAATGACATTTCAAAATTGTCAATAAATATTTATGTCCAAAATAGCCTCCGATAAGTATTGGTCAACTAGCCAGAATATTTACATTTAAAAAGTCTATATACACAGCAGTGGACAACTGCAGAAATCAGTCCTGCACATTTTACGTAGTAACGATTTGTCCGTGGGCCAAAGTGTAGCAACACAAGGGCAAAGCCCACACACGAGACCTGAGTCCTTTGGAGAGAACACTGCAGGGGCATCTGATGACAAAACTACAGGCACCTCAGGGGGAAGGGAAGAGGGGCACCTCAGCCACATGAGTCCACGACGCCAAACCCAGGAAGGGGCCACCATGCCCACTACCATATCCTGGGGAGTGCAAAGCCACAGTCTCTCAATGTCTCTACAGTGGTTGGATTGCCCACTGCCATATCCTGGGGAGTGCAAAACCACAGTCCCTCAATGTCTCTACAGTGGTTGGATTGCCCACTGCCATATCCTGGGGAGTGCTTGACAGGAAGGGCCCAGCGGAGTGGTGCTTGAGACGGCGGGGCCCAGCGGAGCGGTGCTTGACAGGAAGGGCCCAGCGGAGCGGTGCTTGAGACGGCAGGGCCCAGCGGAGCGGTGCTTGACAGGAAGGGCCCAGCGGAGCAGTGCTTGAGACGGCGGGGCCCAGCGGAGCGGTGCTTGACAGGAAGGGCCCAGCGGAGCGGTGCTTGAGACAGCGGGGCCCAGCGGAGCGGTGCTTGAGATGAAGGGCCCAGCAGAGCGGTGCTTGAGACGGCGGGGCCCAGCGGAGCGGTGCTTGAGATGAAGGGCCCAGCGGAGCGGTGCTTGAGACGGCGGGGCCCTGTTCAGCGGTGCTCTTCTGCACGGCGGGGCCCTGTTCAGCGGTGCCTGTCTTCACGGCGGGGCCCTGTTCAGCGGTGCTCTTCTGCACGGCGGGGCCCTGTTCAGCGGTGCCTGTCTTCACGGCGGGGCCCTGTTCAGCGGTGCCTGTCTTCACGGCGGGGCCCTGTTCAGCGGTGCCTGTCTTCACGGCGGGGCCCTGTTCAGCGGTGCTCTTCTGCACGGCGGGGCCCTGTTCAGCGGTGCCTGTCTTCACGGCGGGGCCCTCTTAAGCGGTGCCTGTCTTCACGGCGGGGCCCTGTTCAGCGGTGCCTGTCTTCACGGCGGGGCCCTGTTCAGCGGTGCCTGTCATCACGGCGGGGCCCTGTTCAGCGGTGCCTGTCTTCACGGCGGGGCCCTGTTCAGCGGTGCCTGTCTTCACGGCGGGGCCCTGTTCAGCGGTGCCTGTCTTCACGGCGGGGCCCTGTTCAGCGGTGCTCTTCTGCACGGCGGGGCCCTGTTCAGCGGTGCTCTTCTGCACGGTGGGGCCCTGTTCAGCGGTGCTCTTCTGCACGGCGGGGCCCTGTTCAGCGGTGCCTGTCTTCACGGCGGGGCCCTGTTCAGCGGTGCCTGTCTTCACGGCGGGGCCCTGTTAAGTGGTGCCTGTCTTCACGGCGGGGCCCTGTTCAGCGGTGCTCTTCTGCACGGCGGGGCCCTGTTCAGCGGTGCCTGTCTTCATGGCGGGGCCCTCTTAAGCGGTGCCTGTCTTCACGGCGGGGCCCTGTTCAGCGGTGCCTGTCTTCACGGCGGGGCCCTGTTCAGCGGTGCCTGTCTTCACGGCGGGGCCCTGTTCAGCGGTGCCTGTCTTCACGGCGGGGCCCTGTTCAGCGGTGCTCTTCTGCACGGCGGGGCCCTGTTCAGCGGTGCTCTTCTGCACGGCGGGGCCCTGTTCAGCGGTGCCTGTCTTCACGGCGGGGCCCTGTTCAGCGGTGCCTGTCTTCACGGCAGGGCCCTGTTCAGCGGTGCTCTTCTGCACGGCGGGCCCTCTTCAGCGGTGCTCTTCCAGGAAGTCTAGGGAGCCAGACCTGGGCTGGACACCCTGATCACTCGCCCTCCGACTGTGCAGTGGCAGGCCCCTTCGGGGACGGAGTCCTGGGCCCTTTGCTGTCGTCCCTTGCAGGAGGGATGGGGCTTGCGGGGCCCTCCAGCTCCGCGCTCCTGATGGATGACCTCTCCGCCCTGCTGCCCTTTCGCTCCTTAGATGGGGCTCTCGGGCCCTTGCCTCCCCTGGCTGTTGTGGCAGGTGAAGTGGCCGTTGTTGGCTCCTTGGGGGCAGCCGTCTCAGTCCTCTCACGGCGGCCCTTCAGTTTACGTGTCCTCTTGCCTGGGGGTGGGCTGGATGTCCCCTTGCTGCTCAGTGAAGTGTCACTGCCGCCAAAGGGTGGACTCCAGAAGCCATGCACCACTTGGACACTCGAAGCTGGGCTGGTGGTGGCTGAGGTGCTCCTGGGACTCTTAACCGATGGAGGGGGTGGGTCAGGGGAGGGAAAGAGGTTAAGATTAGAGAGGTAACATTTCTTAGGACCAAGGTAAAGGGTAGGAGTAGTGGTGATGGAAGTGGAGGAAGAGGATGTGGTTGTAGGAGAGTCAGGTGTGCTGTCTTTGGGTGCAGGTGACTGAGGCGTAGGCTGTCGTGAGGTGGTTGGCTGTTATTTGGGTGACTGCCTGCATTTATGTGTCTTGGAAGAGGGGGTGACAGACATAGTGGGAGAGGACACAGGGGACGTGTAGATGGCAGTGGGGGTGGTGACTGCACGTGTGAGGACTGTAGTGGAGGGTGTGCTGGTGATGGAAGCACTGGCTGATGGTGGTGTGCATGCAGGTGTGAGTGTAGACGTCACAGGGAGGGAGGAGGGAGACGAGGAGGAGGGGGACACAGAGGTGGTAGTGACTGTTGGAATGTCTGCATCTGGGTGTTGCTGGGGTGAATGCTTGTGTGTCCTGTGGTGCTTGTGTCTGGATGATCTGGCCTTGGGTGTTGAGGTGTGTGCAGGCTGGTCTGATGGTGTGGATGGGATAGGCTGAGGGACAGGAGACAGAGAAAGGGTGGAGGCAGTTAGAAGAGGGAGGCTGGAGACAGGGACAATGGCTGCCGTCAGTGCTGAGGCCAGAGCAGTGAACGATCGTTGATGGGCAGCCTGACCCGAATGAATGCCCTCCAGGTAGGCATTGCTCCGATGCACCTCCCTTTCCACCCCCTGGATGGCATTCAAAAGGGTAGTCTGCCCAATAATGAGCGTCCTCACGAGGTCAATGAGCTCTGCACTGAGGGCAGCAGGGGTAACTGGGGCAGGGGCTGAGGTGCCTGGGGCGAAGGAGACGCCCGCCTTCCTGGGCGAGCGGGCACGGAGCAAAGGCTGAGGGGCTGCTGCGAGGGCGGAGCTGGAGCGCTGGGTGGCGGCTGTACCTGTGGAGGCGGGGGGCCCGGATGTTGCCGCCACCGCTAGGGAGCTCCCAAACGAGGACGTGTCCGTGTCGCTGGTGTCTTCACCGGTCCCCGTTGTGGTGCGCCCCTCGCCCTCCGGATCACTGGTGCCCTCGGTGTCTGTTCCAGTGCCCACCGGGGCATTGTGACTTGCAGCTCCCTCGTGCTCCGACGCCAATTCTCCTCCGCCTGATGATGCTGATGCACAAGAAGACAAAGAATAAGGGTGGGGGGAGAAATAATACAAAGTTGAGTGTATGCCTTGTCAATACCGTTGGCGGAGAGGACAGACACAGGTGCCTCATGCACTAAGCCGCGAAATTGGGGTACACTACTCAGTACTTCTGACTAGGCCAACAGGTCTAGGGACAACAGACGCGCACATGGGTGATGCAGGACCATGGATAGCTGTACTTGGCACCCTACAGAGGTGGGGGGCGGGGGCACAGGGCCATGTCTAAGGGAGGGGACTACACTACAGAAAGCGCCCTGGCCTAGTGTCACCCACGGCCCTCCTCCCCCACCCAGACGCCTCAACTGCGCTTAAGGATAGCAGAATGTGCAGGTACTCACCCCCTTGTGTCTGCTGTGATGTCCTCAAGCGCCCATCCAAATCAGGGTAGGCCACCGCCAGGATCCGGGACATCAGGGGGGTCAGGGTACGACTGGCACCCCTCCTAGGTCGGGAGGCCATCCCCAGCAGTGACTCGGCGGTCTTACGGGTTCCGCGGCGGATGTCCTCCCACCTCTTGCGGCAGTGGGTGCGCCGTCTGGTGTAGACCCCCAGGGCCCGGACTTCCTTGGCGATGGCACGCCAAATGTCGATTTTCTGATGGGCGCTCACCTGTTAGACATGTACAGGGTGGGAAAGAGAATACGTGAAATTTCGGCATGTTTGGAGTACATGCCCCCCCTCCCCAACCTTGCCATGTGGCCCATTCTCTCATCTGTCGTGCGTTGCAGTCCTCATTTTCTCCCCACCCCAACAACTTACATCCACCCCACTCCACACAGGCATAACCCATTCATTGTGCACTCAGTGTACTCACCTGTTGGTCTGGAGGACCGTAGAGTAGCGCATACTGGGGGAGGACCCCATCCACTAGTTTCTCCAACTCTTCAGACGTGAAGGCAGGGGCCCTTTCCCCAGTCGCAGCAGCCATTGTCACTTCCAGACCGAGGTCACAGCAGCACTTGCAGTATAGGTCCTCTCCTGTGGATGATCAGGTATCGAGTGATTAGGCAGATAGAAAATGGCGGTCACGCCCGCTGCGGTGTGTACCGCGGCGGTGCGTACCGCGACCGCCGGCGCACATCGTCATTGGCTCCTGAATCCCATAGGGTTCAATGTTAACCAATGCGGGTTCGTATAGCGGTCTTCGACCGCCTACCGCCACGATGTGCCACGCCAGCGCATTGACCTCACATCCCATTGTCCCACTTCACCGGTCAGGCAGCCGCCGTTTCAAGGGCCCACATGGCTTAATTTCAACTGCGTCACGCAGGCCTAGGCCTTGCATTGCCACACATCCAAACATAGCCATCCATACCTTTTCGTGTACTGTGCATGCAGTGGTGAACGTACCTGTGACTTGCTTGACTCTGTGCTCGATGTTGTCCTTCCTAGGCACCGTCCGCTGGGACTTGCGAGGAGAAGGATGAATCCTCGCGTGTACCGCCCGCTGGTGGACCTGTCGACAATGGAAGAACGCCACATCATACTACGATACCGACTTGACCGAGCCACTATACATGAACTGTGTGCCCAGCTGGAGCCAGACCTGATGTCCCCCATCCGCCAACCCACAGGAATTCCCCCTCTAGTGCAGCTTCTGTCAGTCCTCCATTTTTTGGCAAGTGGCTCATTCCAGACAACAGTGGCCATGTCATCTGGAATGTCTCAGCCTATGTTTTCAAAAATCTTGTCTAGAGTGTTGCCCTGACGAAACACATGCGGCGCTACATTGTATTCCCTGAGGAGGTTGATTTGGCCACTGTGAAGGGTGATTTTTATGCCCTTGGACATATCCCCAACATAATTGGTGCCATTGATGGGACCCATGTGGCTTTAGTACCCCCAAAAGACGATGAGCAGGTGTACAGAAACAGGAAAAGTTACCATTCGATGAACGTTCAGGTGGTCTGTTTGGCTGACCAGTACATCTCCCATGTGAATGCCATGTTCCCTGGGTCAGTGCATGACGCGTATGTGATGCGAAATAGCAGCATCCCTTATGTGATGGAACAGCTACAGAGACAACGTGTGTGGCTAATTGGTGACTCTGGTTACCCCAACCTGCCTTGGCTATTGACCCCAGTGAGGAATCCCCGGACCAGGGCAGAGGAACGGTACAATGAGGCCCATGGGCGAACTAGGAGGGTCATTGAAAGAACCTTTGGCCTCCTGAAGGCCAGGTTTAGGTGCCTACATATGACAGGGGGATCCCTGATGTACTCACCAAAGAAGGTGTGCCAGATCTTCGTGGCCTGCTGTATGCTTCACAATCTGGCATTGCGACGTCAGTTGCCCTTCCTGCAGGAGGATGGTCCAGATGGTGGTGTTGAAGCAGCTGTGGAGCCTGCGGAGAGTGAAGAGGAGGAAGACGAAGAGGACGACCCAGACAACAGGGACAGAGTTATCCTACAGTATTTTCAGTAGCACACAGGTAGGAATCACCCACGCCATTGACCATTTAGTGAATGCCCCCTGCATCTTTACTTTGTGTATTTCCCCCCAGTTCTTTTAAGCTGAAGTTTACTTTTCCCTTCCCTTTTCAGTGCTCTATGACCCACTGCGTGACTTCTGCCTGGTTAGCCCATGGACTAATGCTTATTGACATTGGTATGTTGTCCACACATATATAACAGAACATTATTGATAAGTAATGTGTTATATATTTGTAAATAATACAGGCTGACTCCAGAATGATTTATGTGCAATGAGTGATTTATTTTTAGTGCTATATTTTGGTACATGATATTAAAACGGTGAAGGGTGAGGGTGGAGTTATGTCCATGGCAGAGTCCAGTTCTCGGTCGCACAGGTGCATTGTTCATATGGCAGTGGAAGGATGGAGCAGGGGCAGTTCAAGGTTGGACAGGGTGACACTGTGGGACAATGGAATGACATCCAGGGGGATATTAGACTGGCGGGGGTCTTGGCATCCTACTCTGTCTTCCTTTGAGATCTCAGGTTCCTCTTGCGGGGTGGTTGTTCTTCAGCAGGAGGTGGGGTTCTGGTGGCCCGTCGTTCTGTGGGGGCCTCCTGACCACTAGCGCCGGCGGAGGTGGTAGGCTGTTCCTGGCTAGTGACAGGGGCCCTTTGCGGTGCCACATGGTCCCGCAATGTGGTTTCAATGCGGTTGAGGGCCTAGACTATTGTCCCCATTGCGGTAGCGATGGCCCGGAGTTAATTGCTGAACCCCATGTTCCGTTCCTCCTGCTGTGCCTGGATCTCGGTGAACCTGGCCAGTACCGTCGCCATCGTCTCCTGGGAGTGATGATACGCTCCCATGATGGTGGTGAGGGCCTCTTGGAGAGTTGGTTCCCTGGGCCTGTCCTTCCCCCCTGTCGCACAGCAGCCCTCCCAGTTGCCCTGTTTCCCCGGGCCTCTGTCCCCTGGACGGTGTGCCCACTACCACTGCCCCCAGGTCCCTGTTGTTGTTGGGGTGTTGGGTCAGCCTGGGTGCCCTGTAGTGGCGGACACACCGCTGATTGACGCGTCCGCGGGACAGAGGCATCGGCCCGCTGGGTGGGAGCTGTGCTGGTGTTCCCAGTACGGTTTGGGTCTGCTGTGGCCTGTGTCTGTGTGTGGGGAACCGACTGTCCAGAGGTCCCCGATGGTCCGGGCTGGTCGTCAGGTTCTAGGTCGACAGAGCTGCTGTCCTCGCTGGGGGCCTGTTCTGGGGGTAGGATGGACATCTCTGGACCCTCCGTGGCGGTGTGTTGTCATTCGGGCCCTGCAGGGGTAAAAGACTATGGTTATTGTTTCTGTGTGTGCCATGGCGTGCATTTTGGGTGCCCTTGTCCCCCAGTGCTGGGATTCCCTTGTGGGAGGTGTTGTGAGGGTTTGGGGGGGGTGTATGGGTATGTGCAATGGTCATGCTTTGGTGGTGGCTGTCTATGGTTTGTGTTGGCATTCAGGGGTTGGTGTTGTTTACGGTGGGTTGTGCTGGTGAGACATTGGCAGGGAGGTTATGTGCTGGGGGGTGAGATTTGGGGTGAGGGGGGGGGGTTGGCATGCTGGTGTTTGGGGGGGGTGAAGTAGTTGAGATTCTACTTACCAGAGTCCATTCCTCCTTGTACTCCAGCGAGGCCATCAAGATGCAGGATGTTTACCACCTCTTGCTCCCATGCTGTGAATTGGGGTGGGGTGGGTGGGGGTCCGCCGCCAGTCTTCTGCACAGCGATGTTGTGCCTGGAGATCATTGAGCGCACCTTCCCCCGTAGGTCGTTCCATCGCTTTCTGATATCTTCCCGATTTCTGGGATGCTGTCCCACAGCGTTGACCCTGTCTACGATCCTTTGCCATAGTTCAGCCTTCCTTGCTATGGTGGTGTGCTGCACCTGTGTGCCGAAGAGCTGGGGCTCAACCCTCATGATTTCCTCCACCATGACCCGGAGTTCTTGGTCCGAAAACCTTGGGTGTCTTTGGGGTGCCATGGGGTGGTGTGGATGAGGTGTGGGGTGGTGTTTGTGGTGATGTGCGTGGTGATATGTGGTGATGTGTGCGTAGATGTGGTGTGGGTGATGAAGTTGTGTTCCTGTGTGTGTTGGGGTTTTCTAATGCTGTGCTCGCTATCGCTATCTCTCGCTCTCGCCTTCGCTCCGATTTCCAACTAGTGGGGGTTTGTGGGTGATGTGGGTGTGTGTTTTATAGTTGATTGCATGTGTGGGAGCGTTGTTTGTATGTGTGTCAGGTGTGCGTATTTCAAATTGTCCAATGTGGCAGTGTTTTGGAGCTGTGTGTGTATTTTGACCGCGTGTACCGCCAATGGAATACCGCGGTTGAAAGACCGCCGCGTGGATTCGTGGGTCAGAATGGCATGGGCGTGTTTGTGTTGGCGTGACGGTGGAGGTTTGGTCATCTCCAGTTTTCCGCTGCCCGCTGATGTGGCGGCCTTCCTTGGATGTCGGATTTTTGGCGGTTTCACAGTTGGTGGTCAGAATGCCTGTGGCGGTCTACCGCGGCCGCAGCGGTAGTATGGCGGACTTCTGACCGGCGGTAAGGGCCTTTTACCGCTGAGGTCAGAATGACCCCCTAAATCTGATGTGTGGCATCTCTGAAAGGGGAATGAGGAATGAGCAGGGGAGGTTTGCAAAATAATACAATAATTGGGGTAGCACACCATCTTCACTAGTACTACATGGCTCACTACAGAAGACTAAAAAGGAAACTGGGCTCAGAGGGACTTTGTCGCTCTGCTTAAATTTCTATCCTGCAAATCAGTGGGGAAATGGTGGATATTAATCCCTAGGTATCGAAAGGTAACTGGTTCCCAGTTCAATCCGAGGTCTAATTGTGTATAAAGGGGAAAACAGTACCATATATTATAGAACCACTAATTGCATTTTAAAATCTTTTTCATGTGCAATTCACTTCCGAAATATTTTGAAGATTCTGTGTGAACTCTGAAACTTGGAGATAAGACAGATCACTGGTTTGGCTTTTGCTCAATTGCAAAACCATTTTAAGACATCGGCAGAATGGGCAAATGCCTTGCACAACCTTGCAAGGGGTCTGGTCCCTGCTCACCCTTCACAAGATCAAACAGGTGACCATTGCACCAGAAGAGTTTACCAGGGTGGGCTGGTGCTGCTTTTTCAACCACTTGACAGTGCCTCTTCTGTTTCCCTCCTGTCTGCAGAGACAACTCCTTAGGTATGGAGTACCTTCCAATACCCTTGGTGGGCCCATCTTGTCTGATTTTAGGAATTGTCACACCTTGTTCTTCTCTACCTTATTTATCCACTTAGTAGCAACAACCCTTTAAATTAGTTGCTGTGGATCTCCCATCTGATCTCTATTTCATCCTCCTCTTTTATTATCTTTGATTGGTAGTCCAGCTCTGAGATTAATGTAGCATCTCGGATGTACAATCTAGTGGTGTGAGGCTACAGACAAGTTGTGGGTACTTCACACCATGACATTAGGTGTGAGACTGTCGCCCACACAATCTGCTCTACCGCATTATTTTTTTTTAGGTTGAGAGTCCATTGAAGGTTGAGGTGAACCAAATGTTTTTATTTAACTTTTTTAAACTAGCATGAGGTTACTTACCTTAATGTTTCCCAAATGGTTTGCCATGGGTTTTAAAATGTTTAGAAACGTAATCAAGATTTTGCTGTTGCTTTCTCTCCACGAAAGATTTGGTGGATTAGGGTAGGGGTGAAGGCCATGACACAGTGCTGAAGGACAACTGAACAAGGACATAATATGACACCTGAATGTATCATACGAGGAAGCAATCACAAAAAGACCACAGTGAATAAATAGTGCTATGTAAAAAAAAAGTGTAAATAAATGATGGCCTCTCAGGGATAACTGTGCAAAAGTGGTGTTTGTTGTTGAATTTTTGTCCTGAATTTTGACTCTTCGTCCTGAATTTTTGTCCTGAATTTTGAGCCTTTTTCCTAAAATTTTTACAGTCCTGTACAGAATATGCCTCGATGACAGGTGGTCACCCTATTCAGGTACTGCTTGTTTGTCTTTCTTTATTCCCCCTCCTTATTCCTCAGTTATTCGTGTTTCTTTCAGTTATTAGTGTTTCTTTAAGTTGTTTGTGTTTCTTTATCTTGTTATATATATTGAGAGCTACCTTCTTGTCCTAGTCATTTCTCTGTTCCTAGGGCCAGATGTAGCAACAGAAAATTTTGCAAGTTGCCAATTGGGAGTCATACCGACTCGCAATTTGCAACTCGCAAAATTGTATGCAGAAAGGTCTCAGACACCTTCTGCGACTCGCTATGGGGTCGCAAAGACCCACCCCATGAATATTAATGAGGTGGGTCGCAAATTGCGACCCAATAGCGAGTCCCTGCACTCACAGGGATGGTGGCTTGCTGTAGTCAGCAGACCTCCATGTCTGTGACTGCTTTTTTAATAAAGTAGTTTTTTTTTTTTGAATTGCAGCCCGTTAACGAGTTGTAATTCAAAAAAATAATGAAACCATTTGGTTTCATTTTTTCAGAGTAGGCAGTGGTCCATTGGACCACTGCCTGCTCTGAAAAAATATTTTCAGCGACATTCACAAAGGGGAAGGGATCCCCTTCCCGTTTGCGAATGAGTTACCACCCACTTCAAGTGGGTGTTAACTGCAAATTGCTTTGCGACCGCTTTCGCCCCTTCCTATTTGCGAGTCGGATTCACATTTTGCGAGGCGGTACCGACTCGCAAAATGTGAATCAGCATTGCGATGGCCGTTTTGCATGTCGCAAACTGCGTTTTTCGCAGTTTGCGACATGCAAACCGGTTCCCACATCTGGCCCCTAGTGCGAACGATCGTGACGCATTTCATTATAATTACAGTTAACAAAACAATCTATGCAAACAATTTAGGCATAACGAATTAATGCGTTTTAATGGAATTTGTAAAAATAAAACTTACATAAATTATCATCGTTTTCAAACTGGCTTCAGCACAGTACTTTACAATTTTCTAGCAACTCCGGAGCGAAGAGGAAATACATTCAGGCTGAGAGAACTGGATTAATAGCCATACAGAGCGTGTCCACTAGGTGGCAGCAGCTTTCCAGCTATAGCATCCGAGCTTCACAAACTGATAATTTCACATATATGCAGGGTTTAAGTGGAAAATATAACGTGGACATTTCTGCAGAAGCAAGCTATTGTAAACTGTAAACCTTAATATAAGGAAAATTTATACACCACATGCTTCTATTGACTCCCTTCTCAGGTGATATTAGGCTCCCCACATGCAATGCTTGTATTGTCCTGTAATGTGTTTCTGTGCACTGGAGTATTCTTGGGCCCCATGTATCATGCATTTTTGCGGTCGGAAACGGCCTGATAGGGGCCTTGTGCAACTGCAAAAATTAATTTGGATATGTATGAATTTCAATTTCAGCGGTATGCAGGAATGTTTTGTGACTGAAATGCGGTCTCAAAACAGGCACATTTTACCACCTACTTCAAGTTGGTGGAAACCGATTCGCAAGCGGAAAGGGGTCCCCAAGGGACCCCATTTACTTTGTGAATGCATGCGAAAACACTTTTTTAACAGGAGGCAGTGGTCCCTCGGACCACTGCCTACTCTTAAAAAAAATGAAAAGAAAACTTCATTTTCTTTTTTAAAGCACCCCGTTTCCCTTTAAGGAAAATGGACTGCATTAAAAAAAAGATTGCTTTATTTAAAAGCAATCACAGACATGGTGGTCTGCTGAGCCCAGCAGGCCACCACCCTCTCATTGTAGCCATTCGTAATGGGTCACAAAGTGTGACCTAACTCATGAATATTAATGAGGTAGGTTGATTAGCGAGCCATTAGGAATCACTAAATGAAACTCCTGGAGTTTCATACATTCAAATAGCGATTACCTAATTGCCCTTTGCAGAAAATCGCAATTAGGGGTAATCGCTATCCAGATAAATGGTACTTCTGGCACGTGGTCTTTTGCATTAGGTCCAGGAATTAAACTACATTTGAGTGGGTCACCTATTCTCCCCAGTTGAGTTCTAAATCTCAGTACACCTGTTTCTTAAATACAGGGCATCAGAATGATTTTCTTTTTTCGGTGGGTGAAAAACAGCCAGAATAAATATGTAGTTGTTAGAGGAACATCTTTTATACATTTTTCTATGACACTCTACTCTGCAAAACTGCACTTTCTGCCACTGAACTCTATTCCACTCTACTCGCCACTACTGCACTCTACACCACTGCACTCTGCAGCACTCCACTCAATGCCACTCCACTCTATGCCACTATACTCTACTCCGTACAAATTTACACGACTGCACTCTACGCCACTGTACTCTACATCACTCTAAGCCACTGCACTCCATGCCACTCTATGCCACTGTACTCTAAGCCACTGCACTCTATGTCACTGTATTCTATGCCACTGCACTCTACTGTTCACCACTCTGATCCACACCACTGCTTTCTACAATGCTGAATTCTAAGTCACTGCACTCTACGCCACTATACTCTGCAACACTCTATTCTAATGCACTCTACACCAGTCCACTCTACGCCACTCCATTCCACTCCAGTGTAACTCACCGCAAAAATGCATGATACATGGGGCCCAAGAATACTCCAGTGCACAGTAACTCTCTTCATGCAATTGAACTATACAACACTCTACTCTATGCCATTTTACTCAACAACACTCTACTCTGCCCCTCTACGCCACTGTATTCTACGGCACTGCACTCTACTCTGCACCACCCACCCTGCATCACTTTACTTCACACCACTCTATGCCACTGCACGTTACACAACTCTACACCACTGCTCTCTATGACACTCCACTCTGTAACACTGTACTCTACGACGCTGAACTCTACTCCACTCTGCACTGCTGCATTCTTTGCCAATGCACTCTACACCAGTGGTGCTCAACCTGTGGGCCGGGACGCCTTGGAGTACGAAAGCCTCCTCAGTGGGTCCGTGACTGCTTAGAAAATTAACTAATATTAACAGATTAGTAAAGTGTGTATAAATAAAGTGGCTAAAGGTACAATTGAAATTTTTAAAACTTACTGTAAATGTCAAGGAATTTAAAATTGGAGGCTAAAAATCTAATTAGTAACCTAAAATTGAATCATAGTAGCAGTGCAGGTGCCTCAAACAGAATATACTATGGACGATGTGTGGCTTCAATTTAATTTAGAAAAGACCCAACCTTCCTATTACATAAAAAAATCTATTTTATTTGTTTGCACATTAAATACAATGTGTTACTATTTGTGTATGTGTTTGATGGAATGGTTGTTTGTGTATTTGTTTGTGTATTCTTTCGCGGTTCAAATCATTGACAATATATAGGCCTGAGTCTCCGGCTTCCAGTAATGACTCAGTGGGAGCTCCCCAGATTACAATAATGATTCAGTGGGGGTCCCCCAAGTTCCAGTAATGATAAAGTGGGGGTCCTCAGAAGTCAGAATATTGGGAACCACTGCTCTACACCACTCTACTCTGCATCACTCCACTCTATACTACTTCACTCTGCAGCACGCCACTCTACACCACTGCACTGTATGCCACTGCGCTCTACAGCACTAAATTCTACACTGCATTGCTCTACACCACTCTACTCTGCGCCACTCTATGCCACTGTACTCTATGCCATTCTAACGTGCACCACTGCACTCTGCACCATTGTACTCTACACCACTCTACTCTACTGTGCACCACTGCACTCTGCACCACTGCACTCTATACCACTGCAATATACCATGCAACACTCTAATTTACGTCACTGCATTCTACGACCCTGCATTGTACACCACTGAATCCTGTGCCATTGAACTCTACGCTACTACACTGTGCACCGCTTTAATCTGCAACACTCTAAGTAAATGCAGTCCACACTATTCCACTCTACACTAATCTACTGTATGCCACGCTGCACAACTCCACTCTATGCCACTCCAATAGAAGATACTCTGTGCTACTCCAGTCTACGACACTCTACTCCACTCTATGCCATTCCACTCTACAACACTCCACTCCACTCGCCTCTACAACATTAACTTTTAGACATGCTGGACAGTAGCCATGCTGGTATACAACAATGCCAAAACACATTGGCAAAGCCAATAGCTCTTTCATAGGCAAGGCTTATTAGGTTTACCAATGTGTATTTTTAGCATGTGCTCTGGCCATGCTCAGGCTGCCAAATGCATCGGGCATGCACGTGCTATTGGTCAGTCAGTGCAGTGAAAACTCCTTTTCTTTTTTGATGCTCGGCTCTGCCAACGCACCGTGCATTTCATTAAGAAATATTAAAAGCGTGTATTTTTGTTAGATGACACTCGTGTTATTCAGCAGCGAACCACATTTCAAGTCATACCACAAGTCAGTTTAGCATTTAGTACACTCTACTGACACAAGTCAAACAAGATGTCTTTTCTTATTTTGTAGTTGACTCCTATTAACGTTTTATTTGCATTGGACAACTCCTCATACCTCCAAATATGCCAACAGACCTGATTCAGGAAGGAGACCCCCAGGTAGTGAAGGCAAAAATGGCTTTGTTTTGTCTGCCTCCTGCCTAAAATTGCCTCTGGTTCAGTAGAAGCCAATGGGAAAAATACAGTCTTCAACATCTCCCACTTTGCTGTTCTAAAATGTTGGCATGTATGTACCACTTATTTATTAGTTTATTCAAGGATATTTAGGACCAGATTTAATAGAAAATGACGGTGCACAGCGCTGCACCAAATTTGGCAGTATTGTGCACCGTCATTTTCACAACGCAGGGATGCGTGAATGTAATTGAATCTGGCACACCCCTGTGTTTCCCCCTACGCCAACATAAAATTTGCTCCTGTGCGCCAACCCAGCCACCCTTGCACTGCCTCAGGTTTAAGAAAACTTGTAAATCGGGAACAGCATCAAAATGCAATGGGTGTTGCTGTGGCACACCCACAGCAACACCCATTGCATGCCCCTTCCACGCAAAGGACTGCGTGTGAAGGGGCCATATTTACAAGGTGGCATTAAACCACAAAAATTGGCTAAACGCCACCTTGTAAATACGGCGCAGGGCCTAGCGCCACTGGATCCTCCCTAAAAGTGACGCTGTCGCGTGGGCTCTCATTATTCTAAATGAGACTACTGGATTTCTAGGTAGCAGGATCTATAACGGTGTGGGGGACTGAGTCTGACCCACGTGTAAAGAACTCTGTCACCCTAAATCCGGTTTTTGCTCCGGCTAACTAGCAGTGCCTCTTTTCTCCCATGTGGAAGAAATGATTTGGCAGCCGAGCGCATGACATCTTTGGAACTTCTCAGGGAAGTCGTGGTTACTCAGATCCAAACCAACTCTCTTATTTCCAATATGATCTCATATACAAATGACAAAGACAGTATAAGTTTTATAAAATGTTTTTAATAAAACGACTGTATTTTAGATATTAAGGCGTGAACCGCAATAACCAGAACGATACAACACAGTAGGATTGAAATAGTCACCAGGAGAGTAAAACATAAGAACAAAGCTATCATATTGTCTAACAGTTTCTACTCTCCCTCTGCTTGTTCTATTTAGAGCACAGCATGTTAAGCTTCTAGCTTGCCTATTAGAATCACTGGGGAGACATCAGCCCTCATACCTGAGCAAAGACCTGTGATCTTGGTTCAGCATCTGCAACGAGGCAGTCAGCGTCTAGTTGTGGTTCCCTGGTCGGAATCTCCCTCTTGCATGTATTGGGACAAGGAAGTGATTTTATAACTAACATGTCATCGTGATCACAAAATGTCCCTACGCAGGAATGCCAAGTCTAAACTCCTACCACGTCTATCGGCAATGTACCAGACTGTATCCTTGACTGAAGCACAGAGTAAATATGTTATGGAGAACTCCAGTGCTGAAGTAGGCAAAACAGTGTGATATGAAATAAAAAACAACGCCGTAGAACTGGCTATTTGAAAAATAACAGTACGAAGCCTAATAAAAAGCATGTAGAGCAAAGTGCACAGAGGCTCTAAGCTGTCAGGGCAATGTGCACAAAGGCCTAAAGCCTGAAGCTAGAGTGCAATGAATACATAAAACTAACCACACTACAACGCTCTGGTGGCGCTAGGGGCTCTTAATTATACCCCTAAGTGTGACACAATTAGTGTTGCCTCATTTCCGAGAGAAAAATATCAGCTATTTTCTGTTGTTTTAACAGTCTGCAAAGGTTTAGACGTGATACTAAATAGGACTGTACAAAAAGCGCATGACTTAGTTTGCTTCAATTATTAGTCATGGATCTTTAGCGAACCTGTAGAACACATTTAAAAGTCATTCCTATTCATATTTGCTTTTTTGAAGTATGCACAGAGAAATGTTAAAAATCCAGGCTTTAGGTGCTTTTCCTTAGTTTTCGGCCGGGACCTCAAGATACGGGGGTGCCAGGAAAGAATGGGTCAGTCAGGTGGCAAACCTAGAATGAATTCTCCTGCAATGTGTATATGGAGACTAACATAGATGTCATTGAGACTGTATTTATTTAAAGATAATTTGAGACAATTCATTAGTCATTTCAGACGCTGTATCTGTTCCAATGGGCACTATGGCTCATGATAATAGAAGACATTTTAAAGAAATTAAAACACAGTCCCAGTCTGCTGACAATAGCAGTCTTCTGAAAAGTTGCAAGATAGATAAGATGGCTTTCAAGAAGGATATGCTAGGTTCTTCTACTTCCTCAATATCGATATATTGAGTAATGAAAACATGATGGTGCCTTTCACTCTGGATTCTGACAATAAGCCAAACATTCAGTCCTCTTCAAAAGAGGTAGAACTTCCAACCAAGAGATTTCATTGTGTTATGTTTTGTAACTACTATGATAATGATTCTGATGTCCTTTTATAGTCACCAGATACTGACTCAGATGTGCACGAAGTAAATTATGTAAACTTGTTTGGTCCTTATTAATGCAAATTAACAGATGTGACTGAATTGTCAAACAAAAATGGTTCATCCCCCAACCAAACTGAGACTTTAGGCTCTGAAGGGGTCTTTATGTGATCCTCCATTACTGTATCATTGCACTCTATTGACTGGTCAACTATTCCCCAAGTAGCAGCTTATATCAGACGTAGAATTACCATATCTTTGGGAAAAAACATTGGAAATAAGCTAAAAGTGGATTTTTCTAGGCCTATTATTGCAAACCTGGTTCTTGCTACACGATCCATTAATCAAACACTTCTAGCTTTCTTCACTAATTTCAGGGATGTATCGCACCTGGTCAGTGGGGCAGGACAAAATGTTAGATGCTGTGGTTCCCATTACAAAAGTTTCAAAATGTCAGACTATGCCAAAGAAGGTAACACTACCATAGCCCCATCTGAATTGTTTAATTTAGTCCCAATCTGTTATCTTTGTCATCGAAAATGCAAATTTGGCAACGTGCTTAAAGTGTTGCAAAGGGGTAATCCTAAACATCGATCCCAAACTATCTGAATTAGATTATGTTTAGGGGAAACCTTATTAAGAATATTTCAGAATGTCAGTACTTTCACTTTCACTTTCACTACCATCAGTAAGACACAATTATCTATATGCAAAGTCTTTGAACATCATGTTTTTTGTCTGGACTGACATAAAATGTGGTAGATCTGTGGATCATTGCCAATCTGATACAATGTCCCTGTTTTCTTTCACCAAAGGAAAGTATGAATAGCAACCTGTAGTGGTGCATCTATAATCCCAGGGAATTAACATTCTTACCTATCTAGACAACATGCTCATTATGCGCATCTAAGCTTTTCCTTTGTCTCATCTTCAGACTACTAGTTCCCTTTTAGAAAGTTTGGGCTTTGTTATAAATCAGACTGTCTGTACTTTTGCTGGTCCAAGGTATAGAGTTTCTCTGGTTCCTGAGGAAACCATCTCGTACTCTGTAACATGCAGAATACAATCTGGATTTTAACAGAAATAAATGATCTCATCTTCTAATGCTATCTCACAGACCCCTTTAAAATCGTGTTAGAATTGCTTGTATCCTCTCATCATCGCTCAAGGGAATTTATCTGGGTCCTCTTCATTATTAGGTTTCATCTTCTAATGCTATCTCACAGACCCCTTTAACATAGTGTTAGAATTGTTGGTATCCTCTCATCATCGCTTCAGGCAATTTATCTGGGTCCTCTTCATTATTAGGTCTTTTAGGTAAAAAATCTGACACACCAGGAGAGCGCTCAGTTATTCAGAAGCTACCTTTCTGAATTTAAAAAGAAAAGAAGAGGTATGTTGGTGATTGGACCATCTACATGCATGGAATGGAAGGGTAATTTTCAATTTGCCACAGATCTACAATTAGAGTAAGACACCAGCTCTTCCGGCTAGGGGGCTCCTTGCAGGCAATTCTCAACTGGTGGGTTATGGTTAAGTAGTGATTCCCCTTGCACATAAATTGTTTAGAGCTCTTCCAGGCTCTATGGTAGTTCAGATCTTCACAAAACAGTTTGCCCATTGTTCATTCCTTCTCAGGATGAACGATCTCATGGCAATGAAGCACATCAGTCATCTCAGAGGCACTCATTCAACGATACTGACAAATTTTGCAAAATAGTTATGGGAATATTGCCTTCTTCATCATGTTTCAGTAACAGCAGGGTATTTACTAAGTCATCTCAGCATAGTGGCAGACCAATATTCCCATCTGTTTTTAGTCATCTTCAAACTCTTTAGGGACCATTTTTAATAAAGGTTTTTGTTCCCAGACTCAATCATCAGCTCTGATATCCTTCAACCAGAGACCTTTACCGCATACAGTAGACACTTTTCTCCTGCCTTGGAATTAAGGTCTCCTTTACCCACCCTCCTATTCTAATGAATGTTGGTGTCTTTCCAAGATCAAGAGAGAGACAACTTCTCTAATAATAATAACTCCACTTTATCCATTGCAAATCTGGTACCCAGATTTCCTTCCAATGTCCATGGATGTTACAGTCCTTTTTCCCAATGTCATCAATTTACCATAATTCTACTAGGTTTTTATCACAAGAGGGTCCTTTCAGGACAATTACATTACCTTGGAACATTTCAGGTATTCCTGGGATGTCACAGAATATTTGGCAGAACCTTCCAACCTCATCGAAAATGTTTAGGCCTGATGTGTTACCACAGTATATACATTAGCTTGGTCACCCTTGGATAGCTGGTGCTTAGAATTAAACATGGATCCGTGTCCATCAGATGTTTTTTCAGTAGCAATATTCTTGAGGGTTTTGGCTGATTTATGTATGTTATACTAAACTATCAATACTCCCAGATCTGCAAACTGAGTCATTGACAAATGAGGAAAACTGGTGGATGAGCAGTGAGCATCCACTGATCTGCAGACTTTTATATGGAATTAGAGTAAATATACTACAGTCGCTAAAATATTCTTAACTAACATATAGGATGTACATATGTTTCATTTATTTTGTCCTGGCAGGATAATGTTTCTTTCAATTTATAATACTTGTCTGCAAAGCTTAATATGCTTCTTTGTTCGGTTTTGTTTAAAGTAGTTTCTGACGTGAAAGCTTTGAACATGTCTGCTAGACAGTGTGGTTCATTGTCTCAAGGAATATGGAACTACAGCATCCAGTTTCAGAATGTCTTCAGGCTCAACTCCAGATGTCTTTTAGAAAACCTCTTTTACCAGTTTCCTCTACCACTTTAGCTAGATTGGTCAAATGGGTCATGCATTGGGCGGGGATTGTAATCTGCATTTTATTTAGTACTTACTGCCCCTGACTAGGCATTGATGTGCTTTGCGGCAAGTAACACGCTACTGTGCTCCTGAGTTCTTGTGTTTATTAGTGTTTTGAGATGAAATGATGGAACTAGATTCCAAAATGGGGAGTTGTAAGCTGTTTTGGGAGTAGTGGACATGTACATCTGTTATTTGGGTGAATTGGCCAAAAAAGGGAGGGGGGATTTTGAAATGATGCTTGGGAGTTCATAGTAGTCAGAAATGTTTAGGATGGGTATAACAGACGAGGAATGGGAAGGGAGTAGAGCATTTTTTATTAACATATACATGCCTATATACACATGATAGTTAGTAAGGTTTTAGTAGCAGGCATAAACTCTATATATACATGCCTAAGTACACCGAAGCAGCAATATTTACAAGGCCTGATGCACACATTTATCTTGTGACCACGTTTTTTCTATCTAAATACATTGTAATTCTTTCTTATAATTATATAGAAAGACTTAAAGCCATTTACACACTTTCCTCCACTTATGTGCTACGTAACTAAGATGTATTTATTATACAGTATGGCATACATTTATATGTAATGCAAACTATATATAATTATTATGAAATATCTTTTTGCTATAACAGAAATAAAAATAAATATTTACATGTATGTAGACATACTCACATATCTAGATCTAAATGTGTATAGTAATATATATGTATAACATAAACACGCATATAAAAATTACACCTATTAATTATGATGTACAATAAATAAACCCCTATACATCTGCATCTACTCCTAATAATAGTTACATGTTCAGACATAACCATGTATGTTATTCACACAGAATATAAAGATATATTTGTTAGAATTTTCTTCAATTTATTTACTTTTTGTATGTCAAAATATATTGTTATACACTTCTACTATAGTTGCTTTCCCCTCAAACCATATTTGCATACTCTACTCTGCCATGCATGTATTAGCCTGCAAAGCCACAGAAACCTATATGCCGAAACCAATCTGCATACAATGAGATACTGAAGAATATAAATGCATAAAACATAAATGTCTTGTTACACATGGAATAGTTGATATATTTTTAAATATATGTAGACATAGAAAAAGATACATGCATAAAACACATATATGCATGTATGCACACATACATACAGATAACAGTGCATTCCATATGAATACAGATCAATAGAACTCCATGTATGTATATATGTACATAACAATAATGATGTCTCTATAGATAAATATATATGCATGCAAGAATGTAAATAGCTATCCATATTGCACACACATATGTACATATATGTACACACTGACACACACACATACACATATAAACATATACATATATTTACACACACAAACACTTATATACATCCATACACATACAGCAGAGCTTTTAATGTCTTGTACATTTTGTTACTGTACACATGTTGTGTATTGAGTTTAGTGGTCATGGAGGGAAAAGCCAGCTCTTGACTAACCTTCTGAACTTGAAACGGTTGTCTGTGCATCTTTTGTTTGTGGGTAACAAATCCCATGTTTGGTTGCTTGTTCCACCCATGTTTTTTTTTCTTGCTTGCTGGAATATTAGACCGGGTGACATTTTCGAGCAATGTTTCCTTTGTTGATGTATTTATGGATTGCTTTGTGGGGGATACAAAGCAGCTTGAAGGTGTCTGGCAACTGGAAAACAGTGTAGGGCCTTCAAAGCAGGGGACAAATGTGCTTGTGCTTTTGCCATGCTATAGACAATTAGCGTAATCCAGTTTTGATAAGGCAAGAGAGATTGTCGATTGGACCTTGTGGGGGATTCCTAGGTGGGAAAAGATGCGTTGCAGCATTTCATTGTAAGAAAGCTTGATTTGGCCACAGTAGGGTGAATCAGTTTTGGACACATTCATTTTGAGTTGGATCTTTGTCAATCGTTCAGGGATGGCTTTACCACTGGTGGCGCCCAGTGGGACAATCTTTTTTGGAACCGTACCATGACCTTCTCCTCTGAGTTCCTCACTACCACACTGCAAAATTGTCCCTTATCTCTCCAGAGACCCACTGTCACATACATTTAATTTGTTTTAAAGTGCTGGTAAAGGCTGGCAGTTTCTAAACCACTCAGCTAGCTGCATAAAATACAGATCTGTTCTTTGCAGCAGGCATATTAACCCTCTGTGCTACTTTGTGGCGGGTCAAAACTTCCACTAGACAAAACTTTGATCTCTCCCCAGCAGGAACATTAATCACAAGAGCTGTTAGTTATTGCACAAAACAGTCCCCCCCACCCCCAGGTCAGTGCCCCCCTCCAGGTCAGCACACAATGCGATTGCACCATCCTAAAACTGGTCCTGCAACCATTGTTCAATGGCCCTGAGGCAACTGAAGACTTTTGATGTTCCAATGTCCTTCGGGGTTTCCAATTTCAGAAGTATTGGCCTATCATCTGCATAAGTGTAGATGGTGAAGTTGGCCAGATCTGGTAATGATTTCATATAGATGTTGAAAAACCTGGGTGAGATCATTGATCCCTGAGAGATCCTGATTTAATGTTGTATGGTTTAGAAGAGAATGTAGGAGTCTGGATGATATTTGTTCTAATGTGTAGGTAGGGTGTGATCCAAGGGAGAGCTGAGCCCTCAATTCGAGCTTCCTTGAGTCTTTGGGTTAGTGTATCATGATGAACTGTGTTAAAGGCCACTGAAAAGTCCTAGAGGAGAAGAAAAGCATCCCTGTTCTGGTCTGCTATATTTTTGGGGTCCTCCCAGATTGAGATGAGGGCCAAGTCACTGCTTCTTCCTGGCCGGAATACAGTTTGAAAGTCAGAAAGTAGGGAATTGTGATGTCTGGCCAAAGGCTGATCTTTCTATAAGTTTTCCCAGAAATGGTCACTTTTCTGTAGGTCAGTCGTTGTCAGGGTCTTAATTGTTCAGGTTTTTTTTTTTTATAATAACGGCGTACGTATGCCTTTTTTAAGACTTCTGGGAAAACTCCTGTCATCAAGGAGTTGTTGATGAGTGTTCTGACTGGGATAGCCACTGAAGTTGTTAAAATAATGTTTTTGAAGATTTGAGTTGGACAAGAGTCAGAGGGACAGCCAGCTGGAGTACTTGCTTTGACAAAATTGAGAAATTCAGTGGGGGTAGTTATTTGAAGGAGTGTAGAAACTGTACCTTTGCCTGGAGGGTTCTGTTGCAAATGGATTGGGGTGGTTGGGGTTTTTGATGGTTAAGAATCCCCCATGTTTGCTTTTGTTGTGCTAGCTTGTCACAACACGTTTGGGAAATGGAAGTGGCAACTTCTGTACATTTTGGCTTACAGAATTCTGTGAATATTTTAGAAAATTCTTTATTGGTACATTTTGCTTTGTGGATTCAGCTGGAATAGAACAGAGTTTTCGATTTTTAATTGTTGACTTGTACATTCTGTTATGTCAGTGTAAGTGTTTATTTTCTTGAAGGTTTTTTGTTTTGAGCCAGTTGCGTTGAAGTCTAGCATTTTTTTGTACTCTTTTTTAATTCTGCCTTCATCCAAGGGATGTGTTTTCTATCGTTATGTGTATATGTGTTCAGTGAACTTAAGCGATCAAAAGCTTCATGAAGCCACCCATAGTGCTTGCATAGGATTTGGGACCAAAAATGTGTTGGTGCTAAGCAGGTTTTTCTAGTTCCTCTAAAGTCATCTTGCTCCAAGGTAGATAAGTAGTTGGGGGTAAGATGATTTTAGCTGGTGTGAGTTGTGGTGTCTTGTATTGGAATGCAACAAGATAGTGGTCCAGCCACATGAGCAGAGTAGTCCTTTGGATTGTGACTAGGCGTGGGTTTTTGAAAAGGACATTTAGGCCCTCATTATGAACACGGCGGGAAAGACCGCACCACCGGCGGTGGCGGTAACTACCGCCAACAGTCAGGCAGTCTGGGCCGCCAAATAATGAAGCACATGAAAAACACGCATCCTGAAAAACACCCACCGCCAGCAGAGGAGTGTCGACAACGACGGAAGAGGCTGCCCACAGTCCGATGGAAAGGCCCTACCCACCAAACAAATAATGAAGCACTAGACTGCCATCAGTTCCGGGGGGGGAACAACCGCCACGCAAAGCCTGGCGAAAACAAACCAAATAAAAGGAAACACTCACCGGAGGCTCACACAACACGCCGAAGCAGACATGGAGAGAGAGTTGCAAATCATGCCAGTGCTGCTCCTTGCCATATACCTCCACGACCGTGACCGCCGAAGAAGACGACAACGGTAAGTACCGCAACCTACAAAACAAGCGAAGAAAGGGCACAGTTACATACCCATCCACTCCACCCACCCCGCAAAGCAGCCACAACCCCTAACAACATCACAAGCCATACACACCTGAGCAAGAGGTACTTACCTGACACAAGCCCAAGACAACCTGCCCAAAGTACCCACATGTGCACAACACCTCCCCACAATGAAACGAGGAACCACGGATCCAGAGTGTGCCAACACCGACAGTGGCCTCACAAACTTTAATAAAGCTCCAGGAGCAACAGATTGTCCACATTAGGCCAATCCCCAGTCCATAGCAAAAAGGCGGATGGGCCCAAATGGCCCGAACTTGACTCCCACATGTGCATATGGTACTCCACCATAAAGGGGCATCAATGGGGCAGCCAGGCACCTCAGGGAACAGGGGCAGGGGGTGGCAGGGGTGTGGACTTACGTCTGGGGGAGGGGCACTTAGGCTTATGTTTGGGAGGTGGAGGGGGTTTGGGTTTAGCCTTGAAAGGTGGGGAGCAGGCTTGGACCTGGGGGTGGCAGATGTACCTGGGCCAGCACAGGGCCTCTTGCTCACAGGGGAAGGTGCACAGGAATGGGAAGGGCGGACAGGGGCAGACTTGGACATGGGAGGACTGGACAGGGCAAGGAGGTGAGCACGTTTAGGGACGAGACGGGGTGGGCCAGTGGGTTCAAAAAGGTCTACACGGGATAGAAAAAATGTCTTAGGGGCAGTCGGGGTGGACCTGAGGAAGGTGCGGGAGTGGAGGTAGAGGGAGTGGTCGGAACTGGTCTAGGTGTGCGTGACATGGATGCAGGTGACTGTACAGTATGCTGAGGTGCGGTGGATGTGTGTTGGGTGGGTGTCTGGGAACGTCTGAGTGTAATGGGAGGGGGGGTGGACACAGTGGGACAAGGAAGGCTGCCAGTGTAAATGGATGTTGTCTAGGGGTCTGCAAGTTTGGTGAGTGTGCTGCAAGTGGTACTCAGAGTCGTTGTGGTGAGTGCAGGAGTGGTGTCTGGGGTGCATGACTGGATATCTGATGTTGTGGTGACTGCAAGAATGGGGTCAGAAACAGTGAATGAAGGTGCAGTGCCTGTGAGTGTGCATGTAGAGGTGACAGACAGGAAGGCGGAAGAGGTGGACGCAGTGGGGGAAGTGGATGTTGTTGTGTGTGCCTTTGTATGTTGGCTGTGTGTATGCCTGTAATGGGAAGTGTGGTGTTTGTGTTTCTCTGTGTGCTTCTTGTGTGTTGAGGTGTGAGCATGGCTGTTTGAATGTGTGCTTGGGATGGGTGAAGGGAGTGGGGTGCTGGAAGGGGTAGAGGTGGTTGGAGGGGGGATGGAAAGACCAGGGACACTGGCTGCTGTTAAAGAGGAGGCCAGGGCCTGAAAAGATCGCTGTAGGCCAGACATGGCACCGTGATTGCCTTCCAGGTATGCATTGCACTGCAGCATCTGGGATGCTAGCCCCTGGATGTCATTCAAGATGGTTGTCTGCCCTACAGAGATGGTCCTCGGGAGGTCAATAGCCTCCTCTGTGAAGGCAGCAGGGCTGACTGGGGCACGGGATGAGGTGCCTGGGGCGAAGGAGACGCCCACCCTTCTGGGTGAGCGGGCATGGGCAACTGGGTGGGGCGCAACTGGGAGGGTGGTGATGGTATTGGAGGTGGCAGAAGATGTCAAAGAATGGGTGGGCCCACTAGTGTCCACCACCACCAGGGAGCTCCCATCGGAGGAGGTAACAGAGTCACTACCACCAGTGGTAGTTGCCGCCCCGTGGTACACCCCTCGCCCTCCAACCCACTGGTCCCCTTGGCATCGCTCGACTCTGCCTCCTTGTAACCGTAGGCCACTGCATCCCCACTCGCTGGTGCCACTGCTCCCTCGCCAGATGATGCTGATGTACACAGACAACACATGGGTACAGGGGTGGGGAGACAAAACAGGAGAGAAATCTGTAAATAGCTGAATTAATGTACATATCTGGTTCACACATACTCCCACCCAGCAAATATACCAACATGCAGCACCTACAGCTATACTCATGCCTATGCCCCTGACTAGTGGCCACAACCCTGGTATACAGCCATCTTCAACATTACACAAGGACCTGAAGAACTGCAGACCTGCCCCTTATAATCTAACTGCCCATGGGGGCCATTATGCTAAATGACATCAGTCAGAGTCCCTGCCCCTAGACAGTATACGTACTACAGCACCCATCAGTCATCCATCAAGGAGGCATACAATGGTCTTGGTACTCACCCCCTTCTGTCTGCTGTGCAGCCTTCAAGCGCCCATCCAAGTCTGGATATGCCACCGCCAGAATGCAGCACATTAGGGGGTCAGGGCCCGATGGGCACCCCTTCCTCGTTGGGAGGACTTCCTTAGCTGGGCCTCGCAGGTCTTCCTCGCCCAGCGCCGCAGGTCCTCCCACCACTTCCTGCAGTGGGTGCTCCACCGGTTGTAGACCCCCAGGGTCTGCACCTCCCTGGCGATGGCGTGCCGGGGTCCCTCTTCTGATGGGCGCTGACCTGTAGTAGACACACAGGAAAGAAACACTGAGGTCAGACTAAGCACATGTAATACCGCTGACAATACATCCCCTATGGGACAGACACTTAAAACAGCATTACAGCACCTCACTCATGCAGATTGTCATGCATTAAATGGCTGTGCAGTTACAAATCGTGCACACATGTTTACAGGCATCCACCACCATCACATACATCCAGGCACCCCAATCTGCCTACTCACCTGCACCTCTGGTGGACTATGTAGCTTGGCATACAGGGGTAGGACCCCATCCACCAGCTTGTCCAGCTCCTCCGTCATGAAGGCCAGGGCTCTTTCCCCTGTGACTCGTGCCATTCCCAGGACCAGGGTCCCTTGCTCACTGTGCCACTGGATTCAAGCTAGCCTGGCTGATGTAGGGTGAAACCCTGAAACCAGTCCCAGGATGCTTGTTTCCAGTCCAGGGAAGACCTGGCATGGCAGTTCGGGCTGGACTGTTCCCATGGGGAACAGGGTCAAGACTGATTTGCATATGGCTGGGTCCAAACTGGAATGGCATGGGCAGCAAAAAAACAATGGATTTAGGCCCAGATCTCTATACTGGGGCTGAATGTTTGACATTGTTCAGCATTCCGTCCATCACTTGTTGTTTTTGCATTTGTCGCCCTGAGTGGGAAGGGTATGCCCAGACGTGGGTCCTGTGCTTCCCATGCCACTGGATTTAAGCTAGTTTGGCTGATGAGGGGTGAAACCCCCAAACTGGTCCCAGGATGCTTGTTTCCAGTCCAGGGAAGACCTGGCCTGGCAGTTCAGGCTGGACTGTTCCTATGGGGAATAGGGTCAGGACTGATTTGCATATGGCTGGGTCCAAACTGGAATGACATGGGCAGCAAAAAAAACAATGGATTTAGGCCCAGATCTCTGTACGGGGGGGGTGAATGTTTGACATTGTTCAGCATTCCGTCCATCACTTGTTGTTTTTGCATTTGTCGCCCTGAGTGGGAAGGGTATGCCCAGATGTGGGTCCCATGCTTCCCATGCCACTGGATTCAGGCTAGCCTGGCTGATGAGGGGTGAAACCCCGAAACTGGTCCCAGGATGTTTGTTTCCAGTTCATGGAAGACCTGGCCTGGCAGTTCGGGCTGGACTGTTCCCATGGGGAACAGGGTCAAGACTGATTTGCATATGGCTGGGTCCAAACTGGAATGGCATGGGCAGCAAAAAAGCAATGGATTTAGGCCCAGATCTCTATACTGGAGGTGAATGTTTGACAATGTTCAGCATTCCGTCCATCGCTTGTTGTTTTTGCCTTTGTCATCCTAAGTGGGAAGGGTATGCCCAGATGTGGGTCCCGTGCTTCCCATGCCACTGGATTCAAGCTAGTCTGGCTGATGAGAGGTAAAACCCCAAAACTGGTCCCAGGATGCTTGTTTCCAGTCTAGCGAAGACCTGACCTGGCAGTTCAGGCTGGACTGTTCCCAGGGGGAACAGGGTCAGGACTGATTTGCATATGGCTGGGTCCAAACTGGAATGACATGGGCAGCAAAAAAACAATGGATTTAGGCCCAGATCTCTGTATGGGGGGGTGAATGTTTGACATTGTTCAGCATTCCGTCCATCACTTGTTGTTTTCGCATTTGTCCCCCTAAGTGGGAAGGGTATGCCCAGATCTGGGTCCCGTGCTTCCCATGCCACTGGATTCAAGCTAGCCTGGCTGATGAGGGGTGAAACCCTGAAACCGCTCCCAGGATGCTTGTTTCCAGTCCAGGGAAGACCTGGCCTGGCAGTTCGGGCTGGACTGTTCCTATGGGGAACAGGGTCAGGACTGATTTGCATATGGCTGGGTCCAAACTGAAAATGCATGGGCAGCAAAAAAAGATGGATTTAGGCCCAGATCTCTGTACTGGGGGTGAATGTTTGACATTGTTCAGCATTCCGTCCATCACTTGTTGTTTTTGCATTTGTCGCCCTGAGTGGGAAGGGTATGCCCAGACGTGGGTCCTGTGCTTCCCATGCCACTGGATTCAAGCTAGTTTGGCTGATGAGGGGTGAAACCCCCAAACTGGTCCCAGGATGCTTGTTTCCAGTCCAGGGAAGACCTGGCCTGGCAGTTCAGGCTGGACTGTTCCTATGGGGAATAGGGTCAGGACTGATTTGCATATGGCTGGGTCCAAACTGGAATGACATGGGCAGCAAAAAAAACTATGGATTTAGGCCCAGATCTCTGTACGGGGGGTGAATGTTTGACATTGTTCAGCATTCCGTCCATCACTTGTTGTTTTTGCATTTGTCGCCCTGAGTGGGAAGGGTATGCCCAGATGTGGGTCCCATGCTTCCCATGCCACTGGATTCAGGCTAGCCTGGCTGATGAGGGGTGAAACCCCGAAACTGGTCCCAGGATGTTTGTTTCCAGTTCATGGAAGACCTGGCCTGGCAGTTCGGGCTGGACTGTTCCCATGGGGAACAGGGTCAAGACTGATTTGCATATGGCTGGGTCCAAACTGGAATGGCATGGGCAGCAAAAAAGCAATGGATTTAGGCCCAGATCTCTATACTGGAGGTGAATGTTTGACAATGTTCAGCATTCCGTCCATCGCTTGTTGTTTTTGCCTTTGTCATCCTAAGTGGGAAGGGTATGCCCAGATGTGGGTCCCGTGCTTCCCATGCCACTGGATTCAAGCTAGTCTGGCTGATGAGAGGTAAAACCCCAAAACTGGTCCCAGGATGCTTGTTTCCAGTCTAGCGAAGACCTGACCTGGCAGTTCAGGCTGGACTGTTCCCAGGGGGAACAGGGTCAGGACTGATTTGCATATGGCTGGGTCCAAACTGGAATGACATGGGCAGCAAAAAAACAATGGATTTAGGCCCAGATCTCTGTATGGGGGGGTGAATGTTTGACATTGTTCAGCATTCCGTCCATCACTTGTTGTTTTCGCATTTGTCCCCCTAAGTGGGAAGGGTATGCCCAGATCTGGGTCCCGTGCTTCCCATGCCACTGGATTCAAGCTAGCCTGGCTGATGAGGGGTGAAACCCTGAAACCGCTCCCAGGATGCTTGTTTCCAGTCCAGGGAAGACCTGGCCTGGCAGTTCGGGCCGGGCTGTTCCCATGGGGAACAGGGTCAAGACTGATTTGCATATGGCTGGGTCCAAACTGAAAATGCATGGGCAGCAAAAAAAGATGGATTTAGGCCCAGATCTCTGTACTGGGGGTGAATGTTTGACATTGTTCAGCATTCCGTCCATTACTTGTTGTTTTCGCATTTGTCACCCTAAGTGGGAAGGGTATGCCCAGACGTGGGTCCCGTGCTTCCCATGTCACTGGATTCAAGCTAGCCTGGCTGATGAGAGGTGGAACCCCGAAATGGGTCCCTGAAACTTGTCCCAGGATGCTTGTTTCCAGTCCAGGCAAGACCTGGCCTGGCAGTTCAGGCTGGACTGTTCTCATGGGGAACAGGGTCAAGACTGATTTGCATATGGTTGGGTCCAAACTGGAATGGCATGGGCAGCAAAAAAACGATGGATTTAGGCCCAGATCTCTATACTGGGGTGAATGTTTGACATTGTTCAGCATTCCGTCCATCACTTGTTCTTTACATTGATGGCAGTGGGCTGATGGCTATTGGCTGGTGAGGATGGTGGTTCAGTGGCACACTTGGGAGACAGTTTGTGTCAGAGTCACTTCTTTGATGGTGCCTTGGTCTTGGCAAGCGTACCAGTACCATATCTGGGCCTGAGGGACCGTTTGGGTGCCTGTTGTTGGGCTGTACGGGTAGGGGTGCTGGTTTCCTGTGTGTCCTTAGTTAGTTGAACCAGTCCAGGCGCTGCTGCTGATGTTGATGGCTGGTCTGTATCGTGGTCTGTGGTAGGGGCTTCCTGGTTTGTGGGAGTCTCAGGCTGGGTTGGGAAGTGCTGCATCAGCGCCCCTGCAATGGCGGCGATGGTGGCGTTGAGCTGCTTCCACTGCTCCATGGCCTCTTGGTGGTGTGCTATCTGAAGCCTTTGATTCTGCTCCAGGGAGGCCACGATCTGGCCTATCCTGTCCTAGGTATGGTGGTATGCTCCCAGGACCTCAGAGATCACCTCCTGGGCTGCAGCATCCATCCTTTGGCCTCCCCGCTGGGCCACTGATGCCCTCCCCCTGCACAGGTCTGGCGGTGCCACTTGTACTGGGGCCATCATCATCCTGCCTGTTGGTAGGTGGTGACTGTGGCCTCTGTCCTTGTGTTCCACCAGTCTGTGGCCTGGATACACTGGTGTGGGGTCGTTTGGCCAGAGCTGATGTTGGTGGCTGGGTGGTAGAGGTGTCAGTGGTGTCCTGGGTTGGGCTGCTCGATGGTGACAGCCCAGGGTGTATGATGGGCCAAGGTATTCCTCACTGTCCATACTACCCTCACAAGTGTCCGGAGTGGTGCCTCTGTCACCATGTGGGGCGCTGGCACTTCTTGTCCTTTCCGTCAGGGTGGCATGGGTGGTGGTGCCTGTGGGTGGGAATGGACATGTATGTTACATTTACAGAATAGGATGGGGTGCACAGGGCAGGACTATTTTGTGCAGGTTTTCCACTGTTGGACCATGCAGGGCTCTTTTGTGAGCTTGCCATTGCATTTAGCATGGAATGTGGAGGTGCATTGTGGGGGGTGTAGTGCCATTGTGATTCCTTGCAGGGGTAGGTGGCCTGGGTGGGTTAGTGGTACTGGTGGTAGTTGGAGGGGTGTGGAGGTGCATGCACTACAGGTGTGGTGGATATGGGGTAATTGTAGATGACTTACCCAAGTCCATTCCTCCATTGAGTCCAGTGAGGCCCTCAGGGTGCAGGATGGCCAGTACCTTTTCCTTCCAGTCGGTGTAGTCGGGGGTGTTGGTGGAGGTCCTCCCCGGTCTTCTGGACTGCAATGTTGTGCTTCAATGCCATTGACCTCACCTTCCTGCGCAGGTCATTCCATCTCTTGCAGATGTCGTCCCTTGTGCGTGGATGGTTTCCCACTGCGTTGACCTTGTTAACTATTGTCTGCCATAATTCTATCGTCCTGGCGATGGGTGTGTGCTGGACCTGTGCCCCGAATATTTGTGGCACGACTTTGAGTATCTCGTCCATCATTGTTCTTAGCTCCCTTTCTGTGAAGCGTGGGTGCTTAGGGGGTGCCATGGTGTGTGTTGTGGATGGTGTGTTGTGTGGATATTGGTGAGGGTGCTGTTGTGTGGTTGGGTGTGTGAGTTGTGTGCTGTTGCATTCAGCGTCAGCTTGTAGTGCTGTCACTCTGGCTTCTCCTATTGGCGGTGCAAAGGATTGTGGGGTGTGTCTGTGTGTGTTTTATAGTGTTGTATGTCAGGTGTGTGGGTTTCAAACTTGCCCATGTGTGCATTTATTGCTGTAGATCCCATTGCTGGCCGTGGTGGTCTGTACAGCTATTGGTTGTTCGGCATCCACTGACAACCGCGGTGATTTGTGCATCATTATTTGTTGGGCAGGGGATTTGTTTGCTCAGCGGTGGGGGGGGGGGTTTGTGCAGCTTTTTCGCAAAGGCCCTGCCGGTGGCTGGTGATAACAAAAATGTTGACGGTTTCTGTTTTTAGCATCTTTATATGGCGTGTTTCTGTTCACCGTCAATGGCGGTAATCTGTTCACCGTCGCCACGGTGCGCAACAGTGTTTACCTCCATGTTCATAAGGACCCCCTTAGTGTGTGTCCTGTGATGTGTGTGGGATTGGGAATGAGCTTTTCTTGGATGTGTATGCATGGCTAGTGAGGATGGTTCTGGAGTGTGTGATATTAGGTTTGCCAAACCATGGCCCATATTTATACTTTTTGACGCTAAACTGCGCTAACGCAGTTTAGCGTCAAAAAATTTAGCGCCGTCTAACGCCATTCTGAAGCGCCATGCGGGCGCCGTATTTATGGAATGGCGTTAGCCGGCGCAAGCAGACCGGCGCTGCCTGGTTTGCGTGGAAAAAAACCACGTACACCAGACAGCGCCGGCGTAGGGGGAAAATGGCGTATGGGCGTCTTAAAATGGGGCAAGTCAGGTTACGTCGAAAAAATCGTCGTAACCCGACTTGCGCCATTTTTTTTCGACGCCCATCCCCCATCAACATGACTCCTATCATTGTAAAGATAGGAGTCATGCCCCCTTGCCCAATGGCCATGCCCAGGGGACTTATGTCCCCTGGGCATGGTCATTGGGCATAGTGGCATGTAGGGGGGCACAAATCAGGCCCCCCTATGCCACAAAAAAAAAAAAAAATAATACTTACCTGAACTTACCTTAATGTCCATGGGATGGGTCCCTCCGTCCTTGGGTGTCCTCCTGGGGTGGGCAAGGGTGGCAGGGGGGGTCCCTGGGGGCAGGGGAGGGCACTCTGGGCTCATTTTGAGCCCACTTGTCCCTTAACGCCATGCCTGACCCAGGCGTTAAAAAGCGGCGCAAATGTGCCGTTTTTGGCCACGCCCACTCCCGGGCGTCATTTTTGCCCGGGAGTATAAATACCACGTAAAGGCCTGGGAGTCATTTTTTAAGACGGGAACGCCTCCCTTGCATATCATTAACGCAAGGAAGGGGTTCACGCTAAAAAATGACGCACACTCCGGGCACTTTGGCGCCCGAAGCGTCTAACGCCATAGTATAAATATGGCGTTAGTTGGCGTTAGTTTAGCGTCGAATTTGCGTCGAAAAAAACGACGCAAATTCGGCGCAACCAGAGTATAAATACGGGCCCATATGTTGAGGTCACCAAGTATGCATAGGTTTGAATATATTGTTAGAAGGTTAGATATTGTGGGCTTAATTCACAAAGGTCAACTCAGACATGAAGTCTAAGGGCCCTATTCACAAAGGTAAACTTAGACATGAAGTCTAAGTTTGCCTGAACTGAGGCCTTTTACTTCAGGTCTAGATTTAGACTAAAAGTCTAAAAAGTTTACCTTTGTGAATTGGGCCCCGTGTTTAGAAGTGTGTCTGTGAATATTACATTGCTTGTTGTTGGTCTGTGAAGAAGGAGAAAGTTCTAGGATAAAGTTGAGGTAGGATTGCATCTGACAAGGCAAGCCTTACTGCCTTGCAAAGAAACCTCCTCCACTTTGGTGAAAGTTGTTTCCTTATATAGGATTGCTAAACCGCCTCCTCTTTAGCCTATGCGACTTTGTGTAAAAGATTGATAGACTGATGGAACTTCATTGTGCAATACTGGTGCCATATCTTCCCTCAGCAGTGATTGAGTTGTGAAAAATACGTCACAGGCTGTGCCTGTCAATAGGTTGAATATGTGGTACTTGTTTTTTTAAATGGACTAGAATTTATTAGTAGGCTGTCTAAAGTCGTTTTTTGGAGGCGGTGAGTTTTTGCTGATTGAAAGTGTATTGTCTTTTGAAGGTGTAGGTAATATGCTGCTGGCGGTGGTGTTATGTAATAAAACATTTTTGTAGATATACCCAACAGAAGACAATAGGTACACAAATTACTATCTCCAATATGTTTCTACACAAATTATCTATCTCTTCAAAACAATACATTTCATAATACCAATCACAGTATTAAAGTGGATTATTAAACCTAAAGTAACTTGTGCATCCTTAAAATAACAGGAGTATTAAAATGCTGCACTACTAGCTATTTCTTTTTACATTCATGAAGAGAGTAATTATAAAATATTATTTTAAATGATCATGCATGAATAGGCTTAATATATTTCCAACTGCTATTATGATGTCAATGTGTCCTTTAGAGCAGAAAATAGCTAAAGTATCATTATGTCCTTTTATACCATGTATTCTTACATAAAGAAGAGGGGACATTTTTTTCTCACCCCTAATGAGCGGGCAGGCTAACAAAATATTTACTACAGTCTATATCACTTTAAATTTACAAAAGGAATAACTGTTGTTTTCACAGATGTTCTTTCTAAAGCCACTGATTCTCCATCCAGGATCAACACATATTCTGAATCGTAAGATTATACTCCTCAATAGTCTGTCTGGAATCCTGTCCTTGCCAAGACTTTCATTCCCTTGCACTACTCAAGGCCTCTTTTCTAGATAAGGTCTATTGGTCAAAACTGTAACCTCTCTAACCCCATCTCTCAGTTCAATCTTAAAATTCGTAATTGGCATTGAGCTCTCAGTTGTTAAGATTTAATTCCCAACTTAGAATTACCATTTAAGTTTCCATATCTGATTCAAAGACTGGTTTGGAAGCGACAGTATCTTTAGCAACATTAGTGTTTAATGTTGTTTGTCATTCAATGAATAATTCAGACGAAAGAAGAACTGTAATGCTCTAGATTTTGCCAGCAATGACTAGAAATGAAGACCTAATTCCTGCCGAATTGCTTGTATCATCATATTTTTTGGAAGGAACACAAGGGTCTTTAGACTTACAATTTTTCGATTCCCAGTCTATTCACTCATTCTGGAGCACTAATTCTGCATCATAGAGTGCCTGTAAGATGGGGTTGCCCAAAATAGCCTTCTTACTAGATTTCAATGACTATCCCCAGAGCATGTACCAAAACGTTTCAGGGCATGTACAGTTGACAGAAGTAAAACTCTACAATTTGCAGTACTCTTATCCCATTTTAAGCTTTCTGCAAAAGCAGAACAGTATATTTATACTCATCGACTTGTCCAAACATATATTATCGAAATACCTCTTAATTTTTTTCTGGCTCTTGGAGAAAGTCAATATTTTAGTTTTTTCAACATTTATAGTAAGCTTATTCAATACACAGTAAGAGTACATACCCCATAGTTTATGTTGGAGGCAGACAGATGTATAATCCATAATGACTAGGTGATCAGCATACATGTGGCAGCTGATGTGCAACTAACCGTATAATGGGTGAAAGGGAGTTATGACCTGTTCTGTCAGGCATGCAATAAACATGCTAAAAAGTAGGGGGGCTAAAACACAGCCTTGACAAAGACCATTTTTACTGGGATTTTTTTGTAGTATGTATGCAGTATGCCTGACCCATTTCAGTCGACCTGGGCCCACGCTTTTGAGTGCATCCAAGTGTAATTTTTGAATCATAGTTAGCAATTCCATTGGGATACCCCATTTCTTTTTTGTCCTAAAGAATGTCACTATGCCCTGACAGCTTTGCAGCTCCCCATCAGACAAAATAGTGGTCAATTACAGAATGTTTTTTTCAAAATCCCCCTTGCTCTTTTGTGATAATTCTGGCCCCAAAAACTCATAAGTCGAAGTAGCTCAACAGTTCTTGTCCATAAATCTTGAAGGATGTGTCCAAAAGAGATATCAGCCTATAATTCACCAGATCATTTTGAAGGCCCTTCTTATGGATTCATTTTGATAATGGCTCCTCCCCATGAGTCCCATGAATCAGGTAACCAGCCAGTCCACTTAATTCAATTAAGGGCCTGATTTGAATAGAACTGAGGGTAGATTGTCCAGTCCCCCTGCAGACAACGACTTCATGCTCTTGATTATTTCAGCCAGTACCCCCCACACACACTTCTATGGTAATAGCTGGTTGTTAAGCAAGGGTTCTCGGTTCCGTCCATAGAAGGGACAACACCAGTGTTATTCAATGGAGAGATAATCTCTACCCTTTGATCTTCTGCCACTTAGAGCTCAAGATTTGCAGAAGATGTTACCAATTTGGTGGTTACTAATTGCCAGAAGAGTTTCGAATTACGTTTGAAAATAGATGTGATCATCATTTTGCAACTGAACTCATAAAATGAACTCTTTTTACAGAGGTTGATGTGTTTCGCTGAACACTAAACTCTCTCCTATTGAGTTAATTTGCTTCTTTTTTAATGTCTGGCCTACTTTATCTAAAACCCCCCATTGTTCTTTACACTCCTCATCAAACCACCCTCTTTTATCTTCCCCTATCCTAGAGTTTCCTCTATAATTGGATTTATAATTTGATTTCAGAAAATAGATTATGCTCACAATATGATTGTTATCCCACTCAATTCCAATCAAACCTTGTTAAACTGGCCTTTCCCCTACTTTGTTCTTAAATAATTCTTTGGGATTTTCTTCAGTGATTGCAACCCTTATTCTGTGATTCTAGTTTACATCAAAATTAATACCTGCCACAAATTTATGTCAAGACAGGAGGCTAGCATTATGCATTAACTTTTATGTACTCCTTCTGAGCAGCATACCCATTAAGGGGCATATTTATACTCTGTTTGCGCCGGAATTGCATCGTTTTTTTTTACGCAAATCCGACGCAAAGCTAACTCCATATTTATACTTTGGCGTTAGACCCGTCTAGCGCCAAAGATCTTGGAGTTTGCGTCATTTTTTAGCGTGGACACCTACCTTGCGTTAATGATATGCAAAGTAGGCGTTCCCGCCTAAAAAATGACTCCAAGGCATGTGCGCCTTATTCAAACTCCGTGCAAAAATTACGCACAGGAGTGGGCGGGTAAAAAAAAATGACGTACAGCCGCTTTTGCGTACTTTTTTAACGCCTGGTCAGGACAGGCGTTAAGGGACCTGTGGGCTCGGAAGGAGCCCAGAGGTGCCCTCCATGCCCCCAGGGACACCCCCTGCCACCCTTGCCCACCCCAGGAGGACGCCCAAGGATGGAGGGACCCATCCCAGGGAACTTAAGGTAAGTTCAGGTAAGTATTTTTTTTTTTTTTTTTTGTGGCATAGGGGGGCCTGATTTGTGCCCCCCTACATGCCACTATGCCCAATGACCATGCCCAGGGGACATAAGTCCCCTGGGCATGGCCATTGGGCAAGGGGGCATGACTCCTGTCTGTGCTAAGACAGGAGTCATTTCAATGGGGGTTGGGAGTAAAAAAAAATGGCGCAAATCGGGTTGAGGCCAATATTTTGCCTCAGACCTGACTTGCCCCATTTTTTGACGCCCAAGCTCCATTTTCCCCTACGCCGGCGCAGTCTGGTGTGGGTCATTTTTTTTTACGCACACCAGTCAGCTGCGCCGGCTAACGTCATTCCAAAAATAAAGGGCCCGCATGGCGCTTTGGAATGGCGTTAGCCGGCGTTAACATTTTTGACGCACAACTGCGTTGGCGCAGTTGTTCGTCAAAAAGTATAAATATGGCCCTAAACGTATTCAACAGAACTAAAGCAACATCATAATAGATAACAGAATGTTCAGCTCCATATAAACTGTGTGTCTTCCATTTAGTTCCTGTTTTGTTTGCTGCTTCTGAGCAGATAAGTATATGTTTTTGTTGCTGTTGTTTATGTCTTATAGAAGATGTATGTTACTATTGTTGTAAGCTCTACCCAATTTATGGGTAGAACTGACTTTAGGGACAGTGTGTTTTTTAAAATGATAGAACACATATAATAAAAATCCCCCAAAAAACTGAGTGTAGTTTAAAACATAAATGTACAATTTGAGGTATTGTAGGTTTCAAGGACTTTTTTAGATATTGACTGTTCTGTTAGAATTGTAGATTTTATTTTGGATCTTTAAAATAAACTGAAAGGAAAAGCTGCCTTACTTTTGTGGCAGCTTTGTCATGCACATTACAAGTGCGGCGTGAGGTAAACGCTCATGTCGGGAGAACTCAGTGCTGTGGAGCGTAGAGATGAGCAGGCGTTACGTGTTGACCGTTATCAACGCGTACGCCTGTTCTGGTGGATCAGAGGAATGTATGTTTAGGCGCTCATTTCCTCTGAACATGAAGCGCATTGACGTGGCAGCGCGTACACAGGCATAGAGCAGGAAGGTGTTTAACTTGTTTTTTAAAGGAGTTTGGGCATGTCGTGAGCAATTCCGCTTTTGTTTATAGCGGGTTGCTGTAGAAATTAGGAGTTTTTCTCTTTGTCTGAGGATGAAGACCTTCATAAGATTCCAGGGGTGAAGTGTTTAGCAAACAGGAAAAATTTACAGGAGATGCAGGACAGATTTGGAGTCCAAAGCGGCTCGAGAAGGAAAGGTGCCCTGAGTGGTACAAATGAAAGACAGCTTGACGCTGAAAGAGAATATATAAATGAGGAATTTGAAAATAACACTGATGACAATAATTTGGACGAAAATGTTCTAGACTTGGAGTATAAAGATGGTCTTGAAGAAGAGTTGGTGGTAATCTTAGAGCTAAGAATGGAGAGGATATAATTGACCCATTGTGTGAAAAGTTATTTGAGCCTAAAGATATAAGACATCCTTGAGGAAAGGAATGGTAGCCTTTGGACCATGTTGCCAATTACATTAATGCAAGGTTATGTAAGCCTTTGGAAAATGATGAAAGGAATGTGATAAAGGCGGGGTGTTCTAGACCCGTTATTGATGATAAGGTGTGTTTAACACTAAATTTGGACCGAAAGATGATTACTTATTTATTTAAGTTGGGTAAAGATCCAAGGAAAGGACTAGAAAAGTCCTTGAAGCAGGTTCAGGATAAACTGCTTAATGTGCTAGGGCCTTTTGCTAGGATTTTTGACACAGAAGATGCATATTTAAAGGGAAAGGACTTAGATGTGCATTTTTTTACATGGTTGGTGTCAGAGAGCCATTTGTTTGATTGGGAATGCAAATGCAGGGCTTTTGGCAGAAAGAAGGAAAATGGTCCTGATGCTTGTAAATCCAAAATGATCAGATATGGCAATTAAAAAGTCTTCTGAGGACGCTCATGGCCTATTATTTGGAGATGGGATGGTCAAAGCCTTGTCTAAAAATGTCCCTACATTTACAAGTTTAGTTAAGCATGTTTCTCTATGAGAAGAGTTTTTTCAAATGGTAATTTATATGGACGGGCTGTTAGGAGGGGGCAACTTACCAGCCGAGCAAGTTTTAGAGCCCATTATCAGAATCAAGGATCACGTTTCTTCAGAGGAAACCAGGGAGGTTCTCAATTCTATCCCTAGAGAGAGAGAGGACGTGATCGTTATGCAAGAACGAGGGGTAGTAACCAGAGTCAAGGTGAGTATGAAGACTATTTCCACTTCTATCCCTATAGGGGTAGGAGGAAGATTGAGGTATTTCAAGGAAAATTGGGAAATGATCACTCAGGATGTGTGAGTGTTGCAGTCGATACAGGGATATGTAATAGAGTTAGATCGAGAACCTGTGCAAGTAATAGAGCCAAGAGAACTAGAGTTTCACAGGGAGTTAGAACAGGTAGTTCATTTAGAGATAACTCAGATGTTGTCCAAGAATGTGATTGTGAGGATGAAGGAACAGTAAAAAGGGTTCATAAGCAGATTCTAGTGGAAAAGAAAGACAAAGGATGGAGACCCGTGATAAATCTAAGGAAGTTGAATCAGTGTTTGTCTTACAATCATTTCAAAATGGAGGGAATTCATCTTTTATGGGATCTTTTGCAGGAGCAGGATTGGTTGGTCAAGTTGGATCTCAAGGATGCCTACTTTACAATTCCAATAGCAGAATGCAGTCAAAAGTATCTGCAGTTCAGGTGGAAAAAACAGTCATTTCAGTTTCAAAGTTTGCCTTTTGGTCTTGCTTCGGCACCTTGGTGTTTCACCAAGGTGTTGAGACCAGTAGTTGGTTTTCCAAAAGAAAGAGTTGTGAGGATGATAATTTATTTGGAAAATATACTGATTTTGAATCAGGATATAGGGGATTTAAAAGAACATTTAAGCCTTGTGATTTATTGGAAAATGTAGGTTTCATTATAAATCTGGAAAATTCTGTGTTGGTTCCAGTGAAGAACATGGAATTTTTAGGTTTTTATAGTGGATACAGAGTAATGGCAGCTACAGCTTCCAGAAAGGAAAGGAAATAAAATAAAACAAGAAGTCCAGTCTCTGATGAAGTAGCAACAAGTGACACTGAGAGATTTAGCGCGTGTGATTGGGCTACTGTTTTCGCCCATTCAGGCTTTTTTTCCCGGTCCATTACATTACAGGGCTTTGCAACATTTAAAGATGTCTGGTTTAAGGAAAGGATTCTGGTACGGAGATTGGATGTCCCTATGTCATGAAGCACAAGAGGAATTGGTTTGATGGAACAAGAATCTGGAAGCATGGAATGGTCAAGCGATATTTGGTTCAAAACCAGATTTCATAGTAGAGACAGAAGCAAGCAATTTTGGTTGGGGAGCCATTGTCTAGGCTAAGAAACAGGTAGAATGTGGTAATTTATAGAGTAAGAGAAGCCAATAAGTTGTTTAGAATTACAGGCGGGAATGTTTGCATTGCAAGGTTTCAGGAATATTATGAATATTATGTCCTTTTGAAAATGGTCAATGTGACAGCTGTGACATACATAAACAAGTTAGGAGGAGCAGGATCCAGGAATTTGGTGGAATTGTCGAAAGAGTTGTGGGGCTTCTGTTTGGAACACAAAATAAGTATAAGGGCAGAGTACTGGCCAGGTGTACAAAATTTAATAGCAGATTGGAATTCTCGTCAAAGAAGGGATTTCAGCGATTGGAAACTAAGGGCCATATTTATACTTTTTGACGCAAAACTGCGCTAACGCAGTTTTGCGTCAAAAAAATTAGCGCCGGCTAACGCCATTCTGAAGCACCATGCGGGCGCCGTATTTATTCAATGATGTTAGCCGGCGTTAGCCGCCGGCGCTGCCTGGTGTGCGTGAAAAAAAATGACGTACACCAGGCAGCGCCGGCATAGGGGAATATGGAGCTTGGGCGCAAAAAAATGGGGCAAGTCAGGCTGAGGCAAATTTTTCGCCTCAACCCGATTTGCGCCATTTTTTTCGACTCCCAACCCCCATTGAAATGACTCCTGTCTTAGCAAAGACAGGAGTCATGCCCCCTTGCCCAATGGCATGCCCAGGGGACATCTGTCCCCTGGGCATGGTCATTGGGCATAGTGGCATGTAGGGGGGCACAAATCAGGCCCCCCTATGCCACACAAAAAAAAAATACTTACCTGAACTTACCTTAATGTCCCTGGGATGGGTCCCTCCAGCCTTGGGTGTCCTCCTGGGGTGGGCAAGGGTGGCAGGGGGTGTCCCTGGGGGCATGGGAGGGCACCTCTGGGCTCCTTCCGAGCCCACAGGTCCCTTAACGCCTGGCCTGACCAGGCACTAAAAAACGGCGCAAAAGCGGCTGGATGTCATTTTTTTGGACCCGCCCACTCCCGGGCGTGAATTTTGCCCGGGAGTGTAAATACGGCACACATGCCTCGGAGTCAATTTTTTAGACGGGAACGCCTACCTTGCATATCATTAACGCAAAGTAGGTGTCCACGCTAAAAAATTACGCAAACTCCATGGACTTTGGCGCTAGACGCGTCTAACGCCAAAGTATAAATATGGAGTTAGTTTTGCGTCGGAATTGCGTAAAAAAAACTACGCAATTCCGGCGCAAACAGAGTATAAATATGCCCCTAAGGGAGGATCTTTTCGTGGAAAAATCTCAGATTATGGGACCATTAGGGATAGATCTGTTCGCTTCCAGACTAACCTTTCAGTTGCCAATCTATGTCAGTTGGAGAGCGCATCAGGGTACTTATGCAGCGGATGCGTGTATGCAGGATTGGAGCGTAATGAGAGGTTATGCTTTTCCTCAATCTCGATGGTTCAAAGAGTGTTGTTACAGGTGAAACGTCAATGATGTCAGTTAGTCTTGGTGACTCCTTTTTGGACAACTCAGCACTGGTTTCCAACAGTAATGGAGATGGCAGTGGAGGAACCAATTTTAATGAGGTGATGCAAAGGTCTATAGTCGGGTGTAGATGGCAAAGAGCATCCTTTAGTGGAGTTGGGTTCTCTGAACCTTCTAGTATGGAGGATATCAGGCGTTCCAAAGAATTCACAGAACTTTCAGAATCGGCTGCAGGGTTATTGGATGAATCCTGGTCACCAGGGACAAAGAAAAAGTATAGGAGTGCATGGAAAGGTTGGTCTTATTGGTGCTTACAAAGGAGTTTGGATCCCGTGGAGGCAGACGATATTCAGGTAGCAAATTTCTTGGCTGAATTGTTTGATAAGGGTATGTCTTATACAACAGTAAATTGTTACAGATCTGCATAGCTGTAGGTCATGATCCTAAAACGGGTGTATCCACTGGTAGGAGTCCTTTAGGTTGTAGGGTAATGAAGGGGATTTGTTTGAAACGACCACCTAGTTTGAAATTGTCAACATCAGGGCAGTGCGTGCTCTACGGGCGACTAGAATGCAAAAACCTAACAATTTCAAGCTAACCTAATTTATGCATTGTGCTGATATGATGTTGTTAAACCTTTTGCATTACAGAGTTTAATCCTGAAGACTTATGTTCAGCATGCATATAAATACTGTTCACATGCAATGTTCTGCTGCAGGCTTTCAGACTGTGTCAGGGTGTGGTCCCCTTCCAGGGTCTTCTAGAAGCTTTCCCTGCAGCATGCCTGGGTGTGGTTGGTGGGCTGGGCTAAGACTGTATAAAAGGGAGCCAGTCCAGCTCCACGTGCTCACTATTCAGAGGTCCCGGTGCAGAGCAGCAGCAACTTCCTGAGCTCCTGTTCCGGAGGCCTACATTGATCTTCCAGGTCTTTGCCCTTCATTTACATTGGTGATCCTTGATCAGGGCGGTAAGACGGAGGTCGGGCTGGGCCCCCGATCCCGTTTTTGAAGGCATTCGAGCTCTTGGGCCTAATTTTCATGTTGAGAGATTTTACCTTGTGCGTGTGAATGTGTTCTGGGTTTTTTCAGGCATTTACGTGTTAATATTCGAATCGGCAAGACGCGCGATTCGTTCCTCGTGCTTTAACCCTAGATATTCATTGTGCACTACCATTTCTTGGCAGTTACATGGTGGCATTCGAATCAGCAAGACGCGCGATTCGTTCCTCATGCTTTAACCCTTGACATTCATTGTGCGCTACCATTTCTTGGCAGTTACATGGTGGCATGCAAATCGTCAAGAAGTGCGATTCGATCCTCGTGCTTTAACCCTTGATATTCATTGTGCGCTACCATTTCTTGGCAGTTACATGGTGGCATTCAAATCTATAAGACGCGCAATTCAATTCTTGTGTGTAATTCATGTTATTCCTTGTACGCTACCATTTCTTGTTATTCATAAGGTAGCCTTCGAATCGGCAAGTGGCGTGATTCCTTTTGTTGTGTTTAATTCATGATAGTCAATGTGCGCCACCATTCCTTGGCATTCACATGGTGGGCTTCGAATCGGCAAGACGCGCAATTAATTTCTTGTGTCTAATTCATGATATTCATTGTATGTTACCATTTCATGACAGCTGACATTCGAATCGGCAGAACGTGCGATTCATTTCTTGTTTTGAACTCATGCCATTCAGCGAGCGTTACCATTTCATGGCATTTACTTGGGAGTGCTCGAATCGGCAATACGCATGATTAGTTTCCTGTGTTTAAAATCACGGTGTTCATTATGCGCTACCACTTCATGGCATTTCCTTGGTGACCTCCGAGTTGGCAAGACGCGCAATTTATTTCTCGAGTCTAACTAATGTTATTCATGGTGCACAATCATTCTATGATATTTACAACCTTTGTGAAAATCTGCAATGTGCGTAATTCATGTTCCTGCAATTTTGAGAAAACAAAAATGCTAGAGTTCTAGAAGTGATGCTGTATGTACACAATAAGTTCCTCCAGCACGATTCATATGATGGATTAGAAATCATTCAGATCCTGATCCTCATGCAAAAGATGATACTTGAATTTGAAAGTTGCATAGAACCCCGAGGGTCTGGTGACTCCCACAGAAATATTATGTAATTTGGAATATAAATTTGGTTCTTGAATTATTTCAGAAATGGCCAGCTAATAAGTATTTAAAAGAGAAGGAACTTCTTGTAAGTTAGTGACTTTACTCTGTCTAATATCTTGTAGAAGAGTTTCAGATGTTAAGGCTTTAGAAGTTTCACATAGATTTTATCAGCCAAAAGCTGTGTGTAAGCGTACAAAGACAATGTCAGATACAATATTTTATCCGTTTTTTGATGAATATCCAAAAATGTGTGTGGTTCGTTGTTTGAAGGAATATGAATCTAGGATGTTGGAAAGGAGAGGGCAGGAGTTGAGCAACTCCTAATTTCTAAAGTAAAACCTTTTAAGGCTGTAACAAAGGCTACCATTGCAAGATGGGTGAAAGGTGCTATGAAAGAGGCTGGTTGGATATTTCAAAATTCACAGCCCATTCTATGAGAGGAGCCATGGCAAGTAAGGTTGGTATGATGGGAGGATGTTTGGCACATATTATGAAGACTGCTGACTGGTCTTCAGCAGAAACATTTAGAAAATTGTATTTTAAATCTATAGATCATGTTTCAAAATGTCTTTTGAGTGACTTTAAACATGCATAATGCTAGCCTCCTGTTTTGACTTAAAATGGTGATTCTTAAAGGTTTACTGCATAAAGAATCTGGATTTTATGAAAGACAAGGAGGCTAGTAGAAGCTAGTGAAGCCTACCAAACAGAAACATTCTGTTCTTGGGTCACCTTTCCTGAGGAAGACCAAAGATCATTCACATTCCACGCATACAGAATTTTCTTAGAACATACATTTCTGACTATGCACAACATATCAAGCCACTCTATGACTTAATACGCCCTGATTTTTCTAGCAGACACTCGGCAGTTGAACACATACGCATCCTTATGGAATTGCAACAGGAAATGCTAGAAGCAAAATACTTGCACACATGTGACAACAAAACACATTTGGTCATCAGAATAATTGCTGGTTCCATTGGGTTCACTTATGTCACCTTTAACGAAGGCAACACAGTTCCCATAGCATATAAATCACATTTATACTCCAAAGCAGAACAACCTTTTTCACCCACTGAAAAAATTCTAACTGCACTTCAGATAGCTGTCATTAAGGAGAGGCCAGTTGCCCAACGGAAACGCATCATTGTTGTTACCCTGGTGTGAGCCTGTCACCAAAGCAAGCATTCCTAACACTAAAGCATTACATCCATGCAGTCATGCATGTCATCAGTGGGCAATCTCCCTGACTACCACCAATGTTGACTACATCTTTGATCCAAAACTTCAGACACAAGAATTTCTTTAATACAAATAGGAGTACCCCGCTCCTCTAGAAATTTTGCCACTTGACAGAGACCATACTGTCATTTACACTGATGGTTCAGCCAACCAGCTGTAGGTACGAAACATCAATACTCAGCCGCTTGCGCAGCTGTGAGCGGAGTGATGAAGGATGGAATCTTCCACACTCACAATACATACATACAGACCTTAAGGGACTGCACAGCTTAGCTGGCTGAACTCAAAGCCCCTATATTAGCACTAGAACACACAGAGCCAGGATTGTTGACTTTAATTATCTGTGACTCATACTACTGCGTCCAGTCTTAAAATAATTATCTTAATTATTGGGGATTGAACAGGTTTAAAGATTCCAAACTAAACACCATAAAACACAGAACTCTGTAGGGGAGAGTGGCTGATCTTAAGGATAAGCTACCTTGTGTCCATGTAGTTTATACATTGGGCCACCAACATGTCGGAGTACACGTCATAGGTAATACTTTGGCTGATGAAGCAGCCAAATCTGCAGTAGCTATGGCTTCTGTGGCTGCAGTGACTCGTTCTCAGACGAGATTGTATAATGAAATTTTGACTGCCTTGAAAGCTTCAGCTGAAGGCAAGTCTCTTCCAAAAGCATACCCTAGAAAATACTCTTACCACATCAGTGCACGGAATGTTGCCTACACAACAATTCCTGGGGTTGGAGATCAAGCGATCCCCAACCAAGACCAGAGTTAGATCTAATAAAAGCAGCGCATGAGAGTGTCACTTCTGCTCATGCTGGTATTTCGGCCATAGTAACACTCTTACAGAAATGCTTCTGGTGCCCAGGTCTATACAAACAGGCAAAACAGTACATCCTTTGTTGTGACATTTGCCAGCAAAAAAAGGGCTCAAACATCAAACGCCCACCGCAGACATCCCTCTTAGTGTCCAGCAGCCCACTACAATGTGTGTACTTGAACCACTGCAGTCCACTCCAACTTGATGGTGCATACAAATACATCTTAGTCTTTGTACATTCTTGTTCTAGATTCCTGTGGGTATGGCCTCAGCAGTCAGCTGAAGCTCAAACTGTTATAAAAGACTTGAAGATCTTTATCGTTACATATGCGGTTGCAGCATTCCATTCGAACCAGGGCCCTGCATTTGCCTCCAAGGCATTCAGGGACACCATGAGGACGATGGGTGTTGAACTCCATTACTCCTCACTGTACCATCCCGAGGGAAATTCGGTTGTGGGGAGGTGGAACCATGGTCTAAAGCAGTCCTTAACAGCTAGAGTATTAGGTTCTGGCCGTAGTTGGCTCCATCACCTATATGGGGTCCAGAGAGCACTGAATAATCTGCCAAGATGGTCCTTGGGGGGACGCACTCCCTATGAGGTTCTCTTTGGGATATCTATGTATGTCATGTCCCAGATCTTGATGGCCCTGGTTTGGTGGCAGCAGACACACCTTTTAACGTAAATAAATGTCTCACTGTTTTACGGGAGCTTCAGCAATTTTGTGATGATAAGTCATTCGCCAGTGCTGCCACTTTAGGAATAAGGGATTTACAACAACTTCCAGTGGCTGGATTCCTAGAGTCACGTATCTGGTTCATGAGAAGATCGCTGTGAAGAAGGAATTCAGTCCATCATACAGAGTACCAGTCCCAGTCCTGTGAGTACAAGGTACCAGAACTGTCATCCTACCACCGCTGCCTGGTTCCAAAGGAAATAGATTAATTTCTATTGACAAAGTCAACTTCACCATGTGGCCGTTTCTGCACAGTAGACCCAGAGGTCCCTTGGGTGGTTACCGGTCCCCTTTCACTACCCAACAGAATATACCTCTTCAAAGCAGAAATAACAATCCTCCTTCTGACTACACAAGCATGTCCAACTATGCTACAAATACTTCCTCGATTGTGGAGAGGACAGATAATAAGCTGTTGATGATTCCAGTTACCACTTCAACAACAATACCTGGCCAAGATTTGGCTGTTTTCTACACCAACACTGCACACATTAACAACACTGTCTAGTATGAGCATCCACGCAAAAAGGATCCATCCACCAGTAATGCACCTGCTCCCACGTTTACAGAGACTGCCTCTGGTTATTTCATCAACATTGATGACTTTTCTTCAGACTCATCCACTCCAGTGGTTGAAAATGTATCAAAAACACATAAACTGTACTTATGGCTTAAAAATAACTATTTAATTCACCCATGGAACTATTTATGGTTCTGCTTGACATGTTTTGCATTGTTTCTATGAATTGGTTTCGTGACTGTTTTCTTTTTGCTATAAATGACCATTACCTTCCTGGAACGCTCCTCTGTGGCGCCTGTGGATGAGGTGTTAACTCCATATATTTCCTCACATAAGGTCCGAAGAGGCTTGTCCCTTGTGAACATTTTGGCTGTACCAATTCCTGATGGTATTGTATGGGACAACGTTCCATTTGATATATACGGGCCTTTCCATGTCTTCAAAATTTCGATGACTGATGTAATTAGACCTGGGATGTCCAGACAGTTGACTCTATGTTAACTGAAATGAAGGACTATTCAGTATTTGAAAGTGATGAGTTATAGGAATACAATGAATAATGGGGAAATGTTCTGCTATAATAACTGGGGACATTACTACCTGCACCGTGTCTCTAAACAAAGACCAGTACTTAACTGCACAAAGTGGAAACACTGCTCAACACCACCTGTGGGAGCTCAAGACTTTTTCAGATAAATTTACTTATTTTTCTGGGAATGACATAAGACATCTAGAGTCATATTATTTCAAATTACCTCCTTCAAAAATTAGGAAACTTTTTCTAACTCATATAAAACTGATTTATTCAGATTCTTTTGTTTCCCATCTTGCAGTTGAAGGTTACGAATACTGGAGGAACACTGTTGATTTAAAGAGTGTATGGGGAACACAAGATTGGCAAATACAGGGTAGGGAAGCTTTATTTAGAGCATGCCTGGTTCCTGTGCAAATTATCTTTTTAAATGACACCATTCAACAGATGTCCTGTCTGGGGTTAGCAAAAATAAAAGAAATGAACACGCCCAGTATCCCCACACTGGCAAAGTTTAATGATTGGCAATTCTTCCTGAATGTCACTGAGGAAGAGATAGATGCAAAGGTTCAGGCTGGTACCTATAACTCTTCACTTTCCAGTCCCGGCGGGTGGTTGATTTGGACAATAGACACCAATGGATGTCAGGCATGTTTTATTAATTCCTCAGGGGGTTTAAAGATTAGCCGGCCAGACCCTCGCTTTGTCTCAGGTCAGCACACGAGTATAGTCACAACATACAGTGTGGGTAAACTGTGCCAAAAACGGACACAGACTAACACGTTAGCTGCAGTTAAGGAACATCTGAACACTCTTTCTGTGGATATAGACTACCAGGACTTTTTGCTAGGCCCTAGGAAACCACACTCTAAAAGATTCATCTATGCTATGTATAATGAGATCTGGAAGCTTTCTCAGATAGAAGCTGCTGCGCGTTTAAGACAAATAGATAAGGAAAACTTAGAAAAGGCTTTAGTTGTTGTTGATAGCGTCAGAAACACTCTCTCCACCAGGATTTATTCCCTGACAAACATACGTATACTTCAGACAGACATGTCTCGTTTATATCATGGGCAAAGTCAGCTGCGTTCCATCATACAGTTAGGTTGGACGTTACAGACTTTGAAAAATGGCCGAGTTCCATGGAAGTACATTAACGGTAATGAATTGTTCACTGCTTTTAATTTATCCAGAGAACAACAGACAATGGCTAAAAGAGAAGCGAGTTCCACTATGCTTCACATAGAAAAGTTAGAAAACTTGCCTTTCACAGTTGCAGAAAGTCCTTCAACAGTATGGCTCCTACATGGCATCATTAATCTGCCCATTTCCACTTTTTGCTTTTTGAAATGCCTGAAACATCTTACATTGGGATGGTCCGAGCAACTAGGCGATAGCTATATTAAAGAAGAGTGGGAGTTGCCCTTTGAATACAAATGTCTGAACAGTGAAACAGAGGTCTTTCTCAGCTAAAGCGAATGAGAGACTACTTTTAGTCATTCATTGGTCTATAAGCAGGTGTCCCTTCACAGCGTTTGCAGTGCGGGGTCGCAAACTTGTCCTGTTTTCTGAAGGGTACTCCCATCCCTTTGATTCAACCAGCATTAAATGTACTTTCGAAAGGAAGTTATGTGGTGCTGAGCGACCAAAGCTGTTTCGGTATGTGACCAGGAATTGCCTACGCAATTTCAGTCTCTAAGGTCGTTACTTGTTGTGGACAAGTTTTATTCCACCCACACGGGAGATAAAAGTATCAGACATGTGGCCTCACATTGATGCTGCTAATGTAAATTATGACATGCTGAGCAGACCAAAGGCACTACTGTTTCAACACAAGTTGTGTTGACATCAGCTAGAGAGACGTATGCTCTCCAGATTGCGAGATCATAGGCTGAGATACAACCCCTATTAAATATCAACTTCCCCAAGCACTTTGGAGAGCTGGTATCCAGAATTTTCAACGCCTCGAGTACTATCGGGATTGTCCATTTCTTTAAGGCTGTTGGGTCTGGATTTGTGTCCATCTTCCAGACTGTCTTCGGAGTCATTCCATTGGCCATCCATTCACACCTTTCAAGTGTTTTTGGTGGCTTTCTTATAATTCTGGCATTGATTGGCAGAATACTGCTGCTATTTCTTCTGATTCGCAGTGGTTCTGTTTTCCAGCTACTCAAAGCAATGGAGAAACTGCCACAAGCTCAACTGTGCCGTGAACGCGTGGTTCAGGTCTTTAATGCTTTGATGCTGGAGAAATTGGAGCGTGATTGGTCATTGTCATTCCGACCACTCCTATGGTGCATGCAACCAGTCTTTTGCTGCGTATGGTGCCTCTTCGAACACTTGCCTACAGTATGTCTTGCTGTTACGCCAGTGCCTCCTGTGGACTAAGCACTGCTGATGTCCCCGATGAGGGTTCATTCACGGTCGTGCCCCTTGAGACTAAGGCTGATTTGCAAGGCCACTTATGAGCCCCCATTGGTGAACGATCTGGCTCTGTGGAGAGTGCCACTTCTGCAGGTGGTTCTGCACAAGAGACTACTATGCACTACTGCTCCGTGGATCCAACTGCCTATCCTGTAATCAATCTAAGATCTGACGGTGTGGCCTCTTTCCTGATGTCGTTTCCATTCGATGGCTTCGAGGATGTTCTTCAAGATCATGACTATTGTTAGAAAATTGGATGATTGGCTTATAATACCAAATTCAATATTTGCATTCCTTGCCCTTACTTTGGCCTGCTGTGCTTGTCATAGTCTACATTATGGGGGTCATTCCGACTTTGGCGGGCGGCGAAGGCCGCCCGCAAAAGTAACCCCGTCGGAAGACCGCTCCGCGGTCAAGAGACCGCGAGGGTCATTCTGACTTTCCCGCTGGGCCGGCGGGTGACCGCCAGAAGGCCGCCCGCTGGCCCAGCGGGAAAGCCCCTTCAACAATGAAGCTGGCTCCGAATGGAGCCAGCGGAGTTGAAGGGGTGCGACGGGTGCAGTGGCACCCATCGCGATTTACAGTGTCTGCAAAGCAGACACTGAAAATCTTCATGGGGCCCTGTTAGGGGGCCCCTGCACTGCCCATGCCAGTGGCATGAGCAGTGCAGGGGCCCCCAGGGGCCCCACAACACCCGTTACCGCCATCCTATTCCTGGCGGTAAGAACCGCCAGGAACAGGATGGCGGGAAGGGGGTCGGAATCCCCATGGCGGCACTGCAAGCAGCGCCGCCATGGAGGATTCCCTTGGGCAGGGGTAAACCGGCGGGAAACCGCCTGTTGCCCTTTTCTGACCGCGGCTTTACCGCCGCGGTCAGAATTGCCCATGAAGCACCGCCAGCCTGTTGGCGGTGCTTCCGCGGCCCTCTGACCTGGCGGTTTCAAACCGCCAGGGTCAGAATGAGGGCCTATGTCTCTTTGTATATTTTGTAGCTATTTTGGGTTTTAACATGTTTTAAATATGATTTTACCTAGTTTTTATGCTTTTAGCTTTGAGTCCAGAGCGCTTTTTAGCATTTGGGCTCATCCATCTTCGGTGGCGTCACAACTATGGCTTCACACTTGTTACGGCAATGGGGATGGTATAGTGAATCCTAGTTTGTTTTAATGGGAAACATGAGTTAGCTTAGCCTTTGGACTGCAGTCTCGTGCCCCCGTCACCTAGTGACTTTTACCCTACTTAGCTTGCTCTGTTTTAGCACATGTATTTAATTAAATCTTTTAAGATGGCTACCTTGTTTTTAGTTAGGGCCATGTTTTAGTTTTGTGTTATCAGTGCCACCGGGCTAAGGCGTCAATATCAAGCGACAAAGATAAACAAACTATAGGTGTTCACATGCCTTCGAGGGAATTGTTTATCTAAATTACCGGCCCAAGCATGTCTTGTTATCTATTGTTTGGTAACAGGCCTACATCAGGGGTCCACGCAGATCTGTATAAATACTCCTCACTTAAACAGATAGTCAGAGGGATTCCGAACAGATGCCATTGCTGCTATCAATGCTGCACATCGCCTGGATGCTGACCCAGTCTTTGTGTCCCTACAGAGTCTGAGCTTGAGACCTCATTCCAAGGTAAAAAGGGTTGGGGGCTCTTCTCATGGACTTGGCATTGGCAGATTAGGTTTAACACACCTAGGGCCAGATGTATCATCACGGCCCTTTGCGAGTCGGAAATAGCGATTTTTAAGAAATCACTATTTCCGACTCGCAAAGTGCCATGTATCACATTTGCGATTCGGTAATAGCAATTTCCTAAAAATCGCAAATGCTATTACCGAATCGCAAATTGCGATACCGGCCCCATTCATAGCTGTGAATTGTTTGCATTTCCAAAATTGCGATTTCTGAACCAGAAATCGCAATTTTGGAAAAGCGAAAGCCCCGGGTGCTGGGGGCCTAAGGCCCCCTCTTCTGCACCCCAAAAATGTTTTGGGGGACATGTAAGGTGCACACATGCCAAAAGGGCATGTGTGCTTTACATGTTTAATTTAAAAATGAATTTTAAGTCAATTTTTAAATTTTGCACCAGGTTACCACCTGGTTTCATTTCATGGTATTTTGCATGTGCAAAATGCCATTATGTGAAAAATCGCAATTTGCGATTTTTTGCAGCATCGCCTTGCGATGTGAATTTTGCGAATAGCAAATTGCGACTTGCAAAACCAGGTCGCAACGCAAGAAACCGCAATTTTAGCGAGTTCTTATTTGTGGTCAGCGAATGCCTTTCATGCATCGCAGACCACTTTTTTGCACTAGCAAACTGACGAATTGTGCGATTCGCACCGTTTGCGAGTGCAAAATGTTTTCATACATCTGGCCCCTAGCTCTCTTTCAGGTTAGAGATTAGGTACATGACACTAGGGTATTAGGACACATATTATATCTCATGTCCTTTCAAGTCATTGCAAGATGGTGGGGGTCTTTGTATTAATGACTCTTGTCTTAACCATTCTGGCCCTCATTCTAAGTCTGGCGGGCGGCGGAGGCCGCCCGCCAGACTTCCTCCCTCCAGAATACCGCACCGCGGTCGGAAGACCGCTGCGGCTATTCTTAGTTTTACACTGGGCTGGCGGGCGACCGCCAAAAGGCCGCCCGCCAGCCCAGTATAAAACCCCCTTCCCACGAGGACGCTGGCTCAGAATTGAGCCGGCGGAGTGGGAAGGTGCGACGGGTGCAGTGGCACCCGTCGCGAATTTCACTGTCTGCAATGCAGACAGTGAAATTCTTTGTGGGGCCCTCTTACGGGGGCCCCTGCAGTGCCCATGCCATTGGCATGGGCACTGCAGGGGCCCCCAGGGGCCCCACGACAACCCATACCGCCATCCTGTTCCTGGCGGGAGAACCGCCAGGAACAGGATGGCGGCATGGGTTGTCAGAATCCCCATGGCGGCGCAGCGAGCTGCGCCGCCATGGAGGATTCTAATGGGCAGCGGAAAACCGGCGGGAGACCGCTGGTTTTCCACTTCTGACCGCGGCAAAACCGCTGCGGTCAGAATGCCCTGCGGGGCACCGCCAGCCTGTTGGTGGTGCTCCCGCCGACCCTGGCCCCGGCGGTAAGGAACCGCCGGGGTCAGAATCAGGCCCTCTGTTTCTTGCACTGTTCATTATCCTAATCATTGCAGCCCATGCAATTTATCGCAGATTGCAGTTTTGGTAAATAAAGCATATTGAAACCTTACTGCATCTTCTTCATTGCCTGTGTTTGAATGAGACATGTTGTTCATATGAGAAAAGGGTAATCTCCGTTTAACCACAACACTTCCTGAGTTGTCACACTCTTGAGTCCATGCGTAAAGGCTTCCACAAATCAGCTTTTACTGTTTTGGTTTTGGTGAGGTGCTGCTTGTGAGCCGGGAGGGTTGGGACGACAGTTGCGACTTGTTGCAGGACTGGCATAGTCGCCTACAAACATAAGTACTGTCATCTTTGAACCAGCAGTCTTGCCTAGAGCAAGAGTCAAACTACGACAATCTCCAAGCTGGGGAACAGAGTAAAAAATATTTAAGCACTCTGTTTCAAGCACAACCTCATGTAAAACATCCATACCTAAGGGAATTAGTTGTGGAGAGACTGAAAGGTGCAGGCCTCCCTACCAATACCCTCACCTTCACTTTTACACATTACACATAACATTTATATCGACAACGTTCAAAAGGCCTATTTCATTTATCAGCCTATTCACACAATCTGAATAATTTCACTTATGTATCAAACTATTTTGCATTCGCAAAAGGTGCGATTTGCAAAATTCCACCGTTTGTGAATGCAAAATAGCCTTTCACAATGTATTAAAGGCATCACAGTCCCATTATAGGGAATTGCAATTTTTAGTTATTCCCTACAATTGCGGCCCCGATTAGGGAATCGCAGTTTGTGATCCCTACATAGGAAATAGCAAATTGGGAATTTCTATTTGCGATTTTCTATGCACATGTATCAAGCATTTCATAAATGCAACTGAGCATTTAGGAAATGCAATTACCACCAACTCCAAGTTCGTGGTAACCACGTGCAACTTTTAAAAATGCATTAAAAATGCATTTCTAAAAGTGGCATGTTGCTCCTACATGCCCCTAGGGGAATGTTTGCATTTCACATGTGAACAATTAAACTTTGGGGTGCCTTTAAGGGGGCTTTGGACCCTTGGCACCCTTGGTTTTGCATTTCCTAATTTGCAAATCTCTAATAAGGAATTGCAAATTGGGAAATGCAATCCCAAAAACATTCGCACCTATGGGCCTGAAGGCCCATAGGAACGAATGGAGTTGCATTTCGTAATAGCGATTCCCTAGTAGCAATTGCGACTCTGTTGGGAATCGTTATTAGGGAATTGCTATTTTCATACATACCATTTTGCATTTCTTAAATAGCGATTTCTTAAAATTATTTATTTAAGAAATGCAAAACACTACTTTGATACATCTGGCCTTTAGTGAGTACTTAACAGATGCACAGTCAGAATCAATTAGAGAACCTGAGATATCCACAATTTTTGCAAAGGGTGACGGATTGTAAAGCAATTTTGTGACTCCAGCATCTTTTGAAGTTGTACAAACGACACCATTCTTTTCAGGGAGTCGAAGAGTCGAAGAGAAAGTACTTTGCCAGCACAAACAATACTGTCACAACTAGTAGTTACTCGAAGTCTGCCATATGCCATATTAGCAACTTCATCCTGGATCACACTAGAACTGCCGGAGCAATGTGAGGATCCCTCTGATATAAAATGTGTCATTATGAATTTGCAGAGCGAAGTGGACAGGGCAGATTTATTCCTCTTTCCACTGGATCTTCTGCCAGTCCTTCCTCAACTCCAGGCGACAGTTGATTCTCCCCACAATGCTCCATTGGTTCCGTTACTACCACAACCGCCACCTCCTTTGGCACCACGCCTGGGTCAATGATTTTATTAGTGTCTGCAATCTTCATATAGTCAGAGACATAAGATACAAAACACTTGGAACGGTCCCCCTTTTTATCCACTGAATGTGTGCCACGATTTGGTGGATAACATCAACCCCAAACCTTTCTTTTAAATTACAGGTCCAGGGCTTTCTCAGGTCTTGGGTCTGCAATTTCTTTGATGACATATTGCTGCGGGTGCTAACCTCAGGGCTTGGACCATGTTATAGAATATAGGTATGGACTTATTACAACAAATATCAGTAAAATAACAATGACAGTAAAATACTGACATTTTGAAGTGCCAAGGGGTTGTAGCGAATACGTTCAGTCCAGATTTATTTACAGGGCATTCCCCTGTACTTTACTTTCTACTTGGGCTCAGTGCCTCTGAATGTGAGCGCTTTAGGGTCCTTCATAGGTGAAAAAAAGAACTCCTAACCCTCCAAACGCCAGTCTAGTTCTCATCGATTTCTCGCCATGTTTTCTGCAATTAAATTGAGTGAGCTTAAATGGCATAAGAGCCAAGGATGTCCCTCTTTCCAAGCTTAAAGAGTTCCAGATCTCTATACCCCCTCCACAGACCACAAGCCGCATTGGAGTCACTAGTTGTTGGAGCCTATATCTAAAGGCCCACAAGGTGCTACATTCTCAACCACTGGCCACTAGTATACCTGAATAACACCAACACACCAACATCCTCAGCAGGGCTTACTAAAGACTTCTGCCACTGACAAGTCCAGCCCGAAAAGTTAGCACCAGAGGGACATGGAATCAGAAATCAGACACAAGGGCAAGGCAGACCAGGCAGAACCACAGCGGGAAGCAGCCTAAACAACGACTTGGTAACAACGAGGTGCATTGCCCACATAAGCGGAACAACGCTTTTGTGAACAACGACAATGTTTTTCTCTGCCTTAACAATGCATGTCCTGAACAACGAACATGCCTGATTAAGGCAGAGGAAATCCGACTCAGGATCAGAGAGGACGCGGTCAGGTAAGTGGGGCTGGGGTACTGTTTGGGGGTAGTTTTAGGGGTGGGGTAGTTTTAGTTTTTAAGGGCGGGGGTGAGGGGGTTGGGGTAGTTTTACAGGCAGGGTGGGGGTTGGGGTAAATTTAGTTTTTAGGGGAAGGGGTAGGTGGTCTGGGTAATTTTAGGTTTTAGGGGTGGGGTGGAGGTTGCAGTAGTTTTAGGGGCGGGGTGGGTGGTTGGGTTCGTTTTAGGGGCATGGGTGGGTGGGTGGGGTAGTTTTAGGTTTTAGGGGCAGGGTGGGGTGGGGTGTCAGGATAGTTTTAGGTTTTAGGGGCGGGGTGGAGGGCCGGGGTAGTTTTAGGTTTTAGGGGCAGGGGTGGGGGGTTGCAGTAGTTTTAGGGGCAGGGGTGGGGAGTCAGGTTATTTTTAGTTTTTAGGGACGGGGAGAAGGATCTGGTAGTTTTAGGTTTTAGGGGTGGGGTGGGGGTTGTGGTAGTTTTGGGGGGTGGGTTTGGGGTAGTTTAGGTTTTAGGGGCAGGTTGGGGGATTGTGCAGTTTTAGGTTTATGGGGCAGGGGGTCGCAGTAGTTTTAGGGGCGGGGTGGAGGTACGGGGGTCGCATGCTGGAACCATGCATGTCGTTCCACGCATACCTTTACCAGGCATGCCTTTACAACGAAAAATCATTGTTAAGGCTTTCGTTGTAAAGGCATGCTTGGTTCCAGCATGCGTTGTTCTGATGTATATTCAACCACAGCACATGCATGTGTTAGAAGATCCTTTTTCGAGTCTTCGTGTTTGAGTGGAGATAAGATGGGTTGAGGTTGACGGGATGGACTGTGGAGCTGTGTCTGACAGGTAGGATTGTTGTGCGGGGATGCAAGGCTATGTAGAGTGTTGGGGAGTCGCTTCCTTTTGCATGGGCTTAAAGTGAAAGGTGTGTGGTTGAGGAGTGGTGTTGGATAATGAGGGTCATGTTTTAAGGCTCAATTCTGAAATGGATGATAGATATGTGAGTGAATGCTGTGTGTTTATGAACTGAGTGGTTGGTGTATATACTGTTTGCAAAGTGAGAGTAGAAGATCGGTTTAAATGTGTGTTATTTGTGTTGGTTTTCAGAGCTGAGTGTATGTGCGTATGTATGTTGGGATCGTTGGGTGAATGTGTGAGAACTGGTTCAGATGAGTTTTGTATGTGTGTTTGGTGTAGTTTTGGTGGGGTAACATTTTCTGGTATTTTGGCAATGATTTGAAAGTGAAGGAATAGTGAGTTTTGTATGTTGGTCGAGAAGGGCTGTGGGTTGGATGTGAGAGGAGATTGTGTAGCATGAGAGTGGGTAAAGAGGGTAAAGAGGGCTTGTGAGTGATGGTTAAAGGCTGAGTAGGGGGACAATGGGGACCTCTAGGTGGAAGAGCACTTTATGTGGGGCTTACTCTTCCAGAGGTGCTATTGCTTCTAAGGCATGTTGGCTGTGAACCAGGCTTGAAGACAGTTTCATCATTGTAGACTTTTTACTGTAAACCAGTTGTTCATCTTTCATGTTCATGTTCTTCCTCTTTCAATATGTGTTATAAATGTGCTTTGAGTAATAATATTAAGGCACCAAGTCTGACCTAAAAAATATATTTTCCAAGTTTTAATGCACACTGCCCTCATTTTTTTAAAGACACAGAGGCGAGGTTTAACACACCTTTAGAAATCATAAGGTTTTACCTCTGTTTTTCCCCGCCCCACTCATTGTTTTTTCCATTTCTAGTTATATAATCTACAGTGCACCAGAATTACTGAGTGTTCCTTAGAGGATACAAAAGGCTGGTGATGTTTTTCTTCTTTATCATCTGCATTTTCTTCACCTTGTTTCCATATCCATGTAATCTGAATTAAGTACTTAGCGTAAAGATTCAGAAATAACGCCCTAAGTAATGGGCTGGTACATGTATGGCACATTATTCTGTAGTTCCATTTCAGAAATTTTCAAGAATTGTAGTCTTGCTTATCACATCATCCGGTTTTTACACTTTAATCTGTTCCTGGCTGCTATGAATATATACAGTAAGAATGAAATGCATAATACTTGCTTCTGTGTCTTTAGTAAAATTAAAACTTCCTACATCAAAATGTGGAAAACCTGCCTTATAAAGTTCTACAAAATAGAAAAGCCGAAAAAGAGTTGTAGAATGGTGTGAGTGGCGGTAGAAAAATGTTAGCTTTCATACGTTTGAGATATTTGTTAAGGAAGATGTAAAGTGTTGTGCTGAAGTTGATAGGAGTGTGGTTTAGTGTTTTGGTGCTAATGATTTAAGATACAGTCATTTTTGTGAGAGTTTTGATATGTTGCTAGTTATATCTGAGTGTAAAGTGTGTTTGTAAAGTGTTAGGCTTGGTTTGTGTTAATTTGTAAGATGTTGTTTGTGTCATAGAGCAAAACGTTAGGGTGTGAGAAGTATGTGATGGGTGGTGCGTGTTGTGCTACATTAATCACAAATTTCAATAATTTCCAAAGGCTGCTTCAGGGGATGGCACCACTCTGCCATGATAGTAATGAATTTTGGGTAGAGCGACACCACAGATCTGACCAGCGGAAAGACAATGGGCAGAGAGTAAGGGCCATATTTATACTCCGTTTGCGCCGAAATTGCGTCGTTTTTTTTGACGCAATTTCGACGCAAAACTAACGCCAACTAACGCCATATTTATACTATGGCGTTAGAGGCGAATAGCGCCAAAGTTCCCAGAATGTGCGTCATTTTTTAGCGTGAACCCCTTCCTTGCGTTAATGATATGCAAGGGAGGCGTTCCCGTCTAAAAAATGACTCCCAGGCCTTTACGTGGTATTTATACTCCCGGGCAAAAGAGACGCCCGGGAGTTGGCGTGGCTAAAAACGGCGCATTTGCGCCACTTTTTAACGCCTGCTCAGGGCAGGCGTTAAGGGGCCTGTGGGCTCAAAATGAGCCCACAGGTGCCCTCCCATGCCCCCAGGGACCCCCCCTGCCACCCTTGCCCACCCCAGGAGGACCCCCAAGGATGGAGGGACCCACCCCAGGGACATTCAGGTAAGTTCAGGTAAGTATAATTTTTTATTTTTTATATTTTTTTTTGGTGGCATAGGGGGGCCTTATTTGTGCCCCCCTACATGCCACTATGCCCAATGACCATGCCCAGGGGACAGAAGTCCCCTGGGCATGGCCATTGGGCAAGGGGGCATGACTCCTATCTTTACAATGATAGGAGTCATGTTGATGGGGGATGGGCGTCGAAAATAAATGGCGCAAGTCGGGTTAAGACGATTTTTTCGACGTAACCTGACTTGCCCCATTTTAAGACGCCCATGCGCCATTTTCCCCCTACGCCGGCGCTGTCTGGTCTACGTGGTTTTTTCCCACGCAAACCAGGCAGCGCCGGTCTGATTGCGCCGTCTAACGCCATTCCATAAATACGGCGCCCGCATGGCGCTTCAGAATGGCGTTAGACGGCGCAATACTTTTTGACGCTAAACTGCGTTAGCGCAGTTTAGCGTCAAAAAGTATAAATATGGGCCTAAGTATAGATATCAGTTGGAACTTAACATACAAGTAACAACCGGAACAACACTTACCAGCCTCAGCAGTGGGTGATATGACAAGGCTGGAGCTGACTAGGAAACCAGCAAAGGCCTCAGGGTGCTGCTACACACACAGCTGAGACTACAATAAACAGGGGTTAACAGACAACAACTTCGATGACAAACGAAGAAGGGCTCAAACGAAGGATCCAAGGGAAACGAAAGTGGAAAAACAACGAACACTGCAGGACACAAAACGGGTGCGAACTACAGTGAGGGTCGGAAAAGCCAATGCAACTACCCAGCAAGTGCCAGGCACTAATCCAAAGTCTCATGAAGTCTAAATAGGGCTCTATCCTTCCTGACCTGTTCTAATGTTCCTTCCTGTGTAAGCTTCCACAGCTCCATTCTCCAGAACCTCCAGTCCCTTCCTGCATGCTCCAGGCCTGATTCTTAATAGTGCCAAAAGTAGGCCTCGGTGCCCACAAAAGATGGTCAAAATCGTAGATCGCAACTGTTAGCAAAACATTGCATTTTAGTATTAGGCTGCTAACAATAAAGTATTTTTCATTAAGGAACAACATATCAGGATATTCTAAAACACTTGTGTAGCTCAAATGTACAGGTTACACCTAGATCAGGTTTTTAGCAAAAATTCTAAGAAGAACTGAAGAGGTTATGCTCAAAAAGAAGCCATGTGGGGTTAAGTATTCTAAGAACGATGGAACCTAAATGGAAAAGGTAATTACATTTACCTTGAGGCCTTGGTATGGGATGGGGATTGCCAAATCGGAGCATACTACTACTTAAAATAGCACACTTTCAATTGTAAGTAGGGTCTGAGACACCACAAACACATGATCATGGTAAGGAGAATCTGCCATTCCACACTGGTGGGTATTCGAAGACCCTACAGGGTCTTCACCTGTGCTCATTCAATACTACTGTACCCATTTTCAGGTCGCTCGATTTCACCCCGTTTAAGCCATACCAGACCACACAATCCAACACCACATCATTTTACCTCACATCACGTCGCAGCACACCACCTCACATCATCCCACATCACATCACTCTTAATCAAACCATAAAACTTTACAGAACAATATAACACAATATAGTTAAAGACACCATGCCCACCACACCACACCATCAAATGTATCATCATAACATGAAACATGACTCTTTTAGGGTGACCAGCTACTAAGGAGGCAAATTCAGGACAGTGAAGGTAAACATTTACGTCAGAGGTTCAAAGGTGAGGACAACATTTAAGGACACAAGTACCCATTTCCGGAGGTCAAGCAATAATATAAAAATAGACGGTTGACACAGATACAAGTGAAAATGGGTTTAATCGCTTTTGTTTATTTAGTACAATATTGAGCAAACATTCACTTGCAACTGGGCTTGCTAAAAGATTAAAAGCATAGCAAAAATATGCACATGCCCCTTAAATGCATTCCTCTCATCTCCTTTACAGAACATGTAACACGATAATACTGGACCACACCCATCTAGTGTAGGCTTGGGGCATATAGCTCAGATGGCTCTGTATCCTCATGGTAATGTATACCGAGTAAACACCAACAGGGGGATGATCAGGTGGCCCCTCCAATGGTGAAACCCCACGCAGGATATGGAATCAGATAATCCACTAACAGAAAAACGTGCATCAGATGACTCACCAATAGTTAAATGCAGCTAGGTAGTAGCTAACTGGAACTGGGCTATGCGCAATAGGCCCTCACCCATGTTGGAGTTCAATGCATGGAAACCACCAATGAGAAAATGTATACCAGATATCCCACTAAAAGGGAAACACGTTGCTAGAAACCAACCAAGAGTGAGACACATGCCAGAGAACTGTCCAACAAGTTAATACATGCTAGAGATCTACTAGGAAGGACAATCAGTCAAGGTAACAAACCAAAAAACAAAATGTGTGCTAGGAAGCCCACCACCAGGGACACAGATGCAAAGTAATATCATACACTTGGAAAAGGAGAGAGAGGTCTATCTATATCACTAGGGCATCCTCCCGAAAGAAATGTACATAACACCAAGTGACATAGTGAGAGAAATATTTTGATCTGTATTATACTGAATAGTCCATGAGGAGGCGATCCCTCTTCTTATAAAGAGGCCCTCACCACGTTTTTATGCCATGCTTCATCATTGGGCTTTCCCTCATTGACAACATAACATTTCATCGGGATGGGCATAAACACTGAGTGGGAGCTCTTGTTTATATAGTTAGGGTTCAGAATTGTTATTCAAAAAGACACATAAGTTAAATTTGTCTAGAGCATGAACCAACCTAATTTGTATTCCTAGTTGCCCTGACATTATTAAAAATATGTGGTAGATGGCTATGGTTAAATTAACCCTCCATCCACAAATATCATTCAGTCAACATGTTTTGTCCAGTCAGAAGTGCCTAAGTGAGTCAACGGTCTTCATCAGGACTAACAGCTCTCCACACACTGTCCCACCCCTGTATATATACTAGTGGAAGGACGTTAAAGGAAAACACAGAACATGCAGCAGATACTTGATATATCTTTCTTTATCACAAAAATGTTCCTGCGTTTTTTAGGGTTTTATAAAATAGGAAAAGAAGGGGAGCATCTCCAATGTGGGAACATTCCACATGTAACGCACCAATGTGAAGCTCAGACAAATCAAAATGGAACTCATAATTGCTCTGCTCATGATCAGAGCATCTTGACTCACATCCAATTGACGGGGGTTTTGAACAGACATCTGTGAACTATCTTTTGATTGGCTGTGCCTCTGATGTTCAAGTAAGCGTTCCCTTCGCTTTCCTCCCCTTACATCCTGTCACCACTGAGTGGGGAGGAGTAAAGAAAAAGTTGCTGTGTCTTGATATACCTCTTTTATTAAAAACTCTGCCTCAATGAAATTGGCAACAATGACAAATGTGACAGTAAATCTGTTCTGGCTTACTTCATCGGTCGCAAACAGGCTGGGGGGGTATTATAATGGTGAGATATCAAGTGATTAAAGCACATGCTGGAGAGATTTGTGTTCTGTCTAGCAAGTTTTGACTCATCATGAAGTAGTGTAGATAGTTAATGTAACTGCTGCAAAGCACAACGTGCAACAGGCATATCACAGATCTGTATTTTATGACAATAGCTCAGAAGGTTACTACTTTTGTCACAGAGATACTTTTTTGCTTGCAGTTCTAAGATAGCAAAGTAAATTAAGACTCGCCTTCAAGGAGTTGCATACAAACTACAAGCCACGGGTTAGGAACTTTATTGATTTTTCTGGATCTTTCATTATTCTAGGCTTGTTAAAAACTGTTCCTTTGAATAGAAGTAGTCTTATTAGTACAGACAACTCAATTCACTGTGTTACGTTTTAAATCTGACTTTGCATTTCTCCAGACCAACCATTTGTAACATATAATGCCTATCATTGTGGATGATGAGTGACTCTACACCTTCTAATCTTCATTACCTCACATAACTTTTCCTGTACATTGATTTACACACTTGTAGTAGTAGTAGTAGTAGTACAAACTTTATTCGACTTTCAAAAAGTCATAAAAGTATCAAATATTATACATTACAGTATGCAATAAATAAGATAAAAATTTAGATAAAAATAAATTAAAATAATAAAAAGATACATACAGTCAGAGAAATTAAGGTATCTTTTAAAAAGTTTCATAGTTGCAGTCCATTAATAAACTAGGTATAAAATTAAAGCACTACCCCCATACGCTTTCTTGTATTTAATACGGAGCATAAAAAATTTGTCAAGGTTCCACACATCTCAATAGAGGATAGCACCTGGAGGCTGGCATACACGGCACGACAGTGGGGCAAGTTGATTATCCTTAAGAGAGGGACTACTAGGCGTTTTCTCTGGTTGGCATAGAATTTACAAAATAGGACCACGTGAATTGTAGTTTGAGGTGACTTTGTATCACATGGACAGGGCTTCAGCGTGGTACTCCAATCGTTCATAGTAGGGAAGGTTACTAGACGATGATATATATCTAACCTCAATCTGGTTAGAACAAAACGGTGGCGGGGGTTTACCAGATTCGACAAATAAGGCTGTATGCCCTCCGTTGACAAAATTATTTGATTGTGAATGACGGTGGGCTTTTTTGATTCAGCCTCCCATCGTAAATCTTCTAGATATTTTAGTACCAGAACACTCAGGTCCTTCCTAGAGATTTTCCCCAGAGAAGCTGGGTTTGTGTAAAAAACTTTGTTTCCCATATTTTCAAAGAAGGTCATAATATATCTTAACCAAGGCACCCTTGCTGCGTATGTGGACTTCATGCAGTCAGTCAAGATGGCCTTATTTAGTGCAGTATGTTCCGAGGTCCAAACTTTATGCCATAACAGTAATGGTTGAATCTTTATCAAGTCTGTGATGAAGGGGAGCCCCAGTTCAGAGTGGATAATGTATGATGATGTACCGTTTGGTACCATCAATAGCTGTCTTAAAAAATCATTTTCCACCGTCTGCACCAGGATACAATTAGTATATCCCCAAATTCCAGACCCGTACATAACAGCCGGGGTGCACTTGGCTTTGTAAATTTGTATCATGTTCGGCGGGGTAACCCCCCTATCCTTTTAGAAAAAAGCCTTAAGGCCACCGTTGTTTTAATAAGCTGGGCTTTTTTCATTTTCCTACAGTTAGCCCAGGAGCCCTGTTTATCAAACATTATGCCCAGATATGAGAAGGTTCGCGCGGTTTCTACCCTCCCATCTGCGGTAGTAATATTATAAGTCTTGCCGCGTTTCCCGCCACAGTTCATGATAAACGTTTTGGAGCAATTGACAGTGAGTCCCAATTGTGACATAAATGTGGTTCAAGTAGTTAAAAGTTTTTGAAGAGCTAGCGGGGTTCTGGCCATTAAAACTGCGTCATCTGCGTAGAGTAGTACCGGGACAGCGCAATTGCCTATTTGGGGGAGATCTTTGCAGTTACTAACCAATACATTTTCCAAATTATTTATGTACATTGAGAACAAGAACGGGGCAAGAACACAACCTTGACGCAAGCCTCTTAGAGTACTTCTAATCTTCATTACCTCACATAACTTTTCCTGTACATTGATTTACACACTTGTATGATTCACTGTCTCTGGTATAATGGGTGTTTGTGTGCTGTCAAAAGCTGTGACACTCTACATTGGGATGACTAGGATAAAAATTTAATAAAAAAGTAATTATTAAGTGCTATTTAAATCATTATTAATTCAATTTTAACAGCCAGAAACATTCTCACAGAGCATGCATATCTCTTGCATACAGTGGTTGACCAAAGTCAAAAACTTGTTAGCAAATCAGTGTCTCTGAAGCACTTTTGAAGTTGACAACAAGCGGAGTACCTTTTTTCCATCCATTTTATTGGCATCTAAATGTTAGAGTGTCTAGATAGGTCCCAGTCAGGATCAGACTCCAACAGAAGAAGGGCTGATGATCCTTTAAGTGAGGCCTTTGTGTTGAGCCCAGCTGAAATTGAAAATAAGAAACCTCCCTCATCCTTTTGTTACTCATCAGACAGACAGAAGGCAATTTCGGGTACTGCATGGTGTATTCCTCATATTTCACTAAGGTCAACTAGATATCCCTTATTTCCTTCACTGATTGTCAGCAAGCTGGTCTTAGTTCAGCAACTTTAAAATTAAGGATAAATGATGTCCATAATACGACCACTTAAGGCAAATAGACACTCATCCAAAATCATGGGCAGTAAGTGCACATAACAGGCAGGTGGTCACCCTACACACTATACAATACCATAAAGCAACACAACACCGAATCACAGGTTCTAATACCACATCACACCACTCCACATCTCACCATAGAAAACAACATTATACTGCTCCATACCATCACAATAATGTGCCTAATATATAGTGTCATTAGTAGAAAGGAATGGCAAGAAGCTTTCACGCCAGGTGGTCCATTCCACATGCTGGTGCCTGTGCTGGGGTTTGGCCACACTGGGGCTGTTTCTATGGAACAAGGTGCTACTGCTACTTAGATCACATTTTCAGGGAAAGCTTTATTAAAAGTCTATTCAGATATCCTAATGTTATTATACAACAAACATATGGATGACAGGGAGTATTGGCAAACAGGGCTATCAGTTGATAGCAATGCTTAGGGGCAGTGAACGATCTGGGTCAAGGAATCAAGGAAAGAAAAAAATGGGAAAGAGACACTTGGAAGATGCTGTTTATCTGTCTGCTGGCATGTTGGTACATAATCCTGCTAGTTATCCAGCAGCTAGCACAATAGTCCATAATTTCAGCTGGTTAGCCAGCAGCCACCTAAACATCTGAAACCACTTCTTATCCAGCTGCAGGATTATGTATTATTTGACCAAGTAAATAGTGTGAAAGGGTCTTTATTTAGCCGGGTATGAACTAAAAAAAGGTCTCCGCATGGCAAGGTGCTGGTCATCTTGTAATGTGGGTGCAAGAAAAAAAAGTGAAACATTTGAAAGTAAGCACATATCGAAATGTACAAAAGCAGGTGGGTTAAATACGGTATTTTAAAGATTAATAAAACAGGTAAATGAATTTGGAAGAAATATGTTTCCATAAGTATAAAATTCCAATAAGAAATGTAGTAATTAGACTCCTGCTTAATGTGATGGGTAGGGTCACCCCTGGCCGTTTTTTACTGACATAGCCAGTATTGTAATGCTCCAGAAAGTATAACTATTAGGAAAATCACCTAAAGCAGGTATTTTTCCCCTTATAAGTATATATTTAAATCAGTAAATATAGGATAAGAGTGCTTTAAAATGTGCTGTAGAGTTGTCTTGATTGTCCCCGGCTTATAATGAAAGTAAACAAAGAAAGAAAGGGTATGTTAAAAGTGAATCCAGATGTTTTTATATACATTTCTGATTAAGTATTGTGTACGGGTCTCAGCAGGATTTAAAAAAAATGAACAAATGGCCAGTATTTTTCCCTTTGAAAGGTGGCAACCCCTGTGATCACATAGATATTTTGTGATGCAGTCTGGGAGTTTTGGGCTATCTTCCTATCACCATTTAAAGTCACGTCAGCAAAGATTAATGAGTGTGTTTTAATGTATGTTACATAAATATTTTCTTCACATATAAGAATACGTTGTTTTTTAAGGTTCATGATCCTTTTGGTGATTTTTGAGGGCTTGACTAATTTTGGGCATTTTGTAGAAGTCCTTGTGCCTATTTTAGGTGTCATTTCAAAGAGGGTTGTATTTGTCTTGTATTTCAGACCTGGCAAAACAGCAGCAGCTGACAGGAAGCAGGAAACCAGACAGTCACAAACGGCATCTTGGTAATTGAACGGGAGAATAGTGTATGTGCATTGATAGTGCTGAGAGGCCCCGGCCTGTAACTGAAAGCACTATGAATACACAAGCCTTTATTTTTAAATTAAATTAAACTACAGGTGGGTGAATAATAGAGGGCTCAGGCCAAGCGGTCCGCTTGAGATCCTCTTGGACCCTCGAGCCCTAAATGAGCTGAGCTTTTATGTGTACTCAAACCTCGTGTCAAGAATTAAAGACAAAGCATTAACCTCTGATGTTGAGAGAGAAAAAATACCCATCTACTTGCTGAATTTCACTATGAGAACCCAGAAACCCTGGTCATGGTTTCCACACTTGACCAAATTGTGTGATCATATAATTTTATTTCACACTACCTCCTTTTTCCTTATATTTGCATGTGAGAGGACTGATTTAATATTCTATAATGTCGCTCCATATGTAATAAATGCAGGTCACATTTAGGGTGCACGTTAACTGACGTGTCTCTTAGGGCCTGATTTAGAGTTTGGTGGAAAGGTTACTCTGTCACAAACATGACAGATATCGCAGCCACCGTATTACGATGTCTATAGGACATAATGGAATCGTAATACGGCGGAAGGGATTTCTGCCACGTTTGTGATGGAGTAACCCCATGCCCCAAACTTTAAATCAGGCCTTTAGTTCACTAATGGCAAAGTCAACAGGTCGAGGGGTGGGCATACCTTTTTCTACATTCTTCTTTAACAGCTATTACTTTTAATACATGCGCCTCAGGGCAGTGAGGTGCCTTATGTACTAAGGTGTAATGCTTCAGCATGTTATTAAGTATATATTTTTTACATTTTCTAGACACTTTAATCATAATTTTACATGATGTTAGCTGCACGATGTACAAGCCAAATATTTTCAAGGCTCAGCTTCTGCACTGGATCTAAGAGCCAAGCCAGACCCTCTGCTTCGCTTGATTTGGCTATGACACCGTTCTCTGTGTTAATTTGTTGGCTCGCCCTCTATATTTCACACAGTATAAGATAGGCTACTGCATCCAAAAATATTTGCAGGTACGGAAGTCTTTGTTTATGTTTTCATTGGTTCTCATGCCTCACAGTGTCGTGCTCTCTCTGACTATCAGTCCACCTGCAAGGTGCCCATAAAAGATAGTGGCCCAGATTAGGAAATGTGCAGAGTGGAATTTGTGTGTGGAATTCAATTTAGCACAGTTATAAGAGGTCCTGTGTACCTCCAAATGGATTTACTGGGTGTGGAAACAGTGGACCAGATTTTACCAGCTGGAAATCCCAACAGATAAAAAACACTGTGGGAAACGCCTGCTTTGCTCCCTAGACTCCATCTATAACCCCTAACTAAACCTCAAACAAGGCAGAGGAGGAGCATTACAAGCTCCTGCTTGCCAGGGTACATTCTCAACCCCTTTCTTCACCCTCCTTACTGCTTCCTTCCAACCGCACCTTCCAACACACTTTCACGACAGCCCCTTGCACAGTTTAACCACCTGCTTAGAGCAGATGCTGAATGTGTGAGTTAAACCCTACAGAAAAGGGAATATGATGCGGAAGACCCCCTTGTAAATCCGGGTCTGCACAGTAATTTCCAGTTCCTTGGAATTTAACTTGAACTAGTGGGTTGCTACCACACAGTACAAGTATTTACTGGTGCAGAGTTTGCATCCCATCTGTATTGTACAACCTGTAATCAGGGCCATGGTGGACCACTTAAAGTGCCTGAGGATAGATCAACATGGATGAAAGGCCCAGTTATCACTTCCCTCAATATCTATCTAGTTATCCTGTGACACCTGAAAGGTTGTACTGTTAATGTTACCATCATTTCTAGATTGAGCTATGCCAATGCTTGCTGTATTGGTGTTCCTGACTCAGCTATTTACAAGGTTCAAGGAGTTCGGAGTATGACATCATGACATGTCTTGAATATCACAAAATCCATGGAGTTTCCGTGACTCTCCCTAATCTGCACTGGCTGCAAGTTTCTAGAAAGATCAATTATAAGGCACTCCACTTTGCCCACAGATCCTGTTATCCAAAATGATCCATGCTGCTTCTCCATTTGCTTCCAATTCTAAGCAATTGTTTCATTTAGGATCTTCCATCCTGCTATAAGCCCACTGATTTAGAAAGACTTGGAGGGCGTGTAGGGGGATGTTCCATCTCTTGTTGCTTTCTCTATTTCGAATGCACTCATCTTGGCCTGCACAAAATACGGAACCCTTTCTATGTTTAGAAAGGCTCTTAAAATGAAAATCTAATTTATTGATTATCTTCATATATTTCTGATGTTTAGTCAGTTCAGATTTAGGGCACTTTATAAGTAAGAAATTATCTCATATCTTGCATGTATCAGTTTTCGATACATTTAGTGGGTGCTCTCAAGCACTAAACACAGGGCCGGTAGCAATTTTAGAGATGCCTAGAGGGGAAGATATTCTTCATATGGCACCGTGCGTAGGTCCACCGTCACCACCATGCACCAAACTCGACACATTTGTTGCATAAGTATGATAGGGAGTCAGGGTCTGTTTTCCCCATCTTCAGAACTTCCAGAAGCATGCATGAGTCACACGTTCTTGCCAGAAGGATTGTTCCCTGTTTTTGTTGTTATTTAGCCACTGCACCAAGGTCTAGAGTTGTGGTGCTCCATAATACAAAAATAGATCAGGAAGGCCAATGCTTCCATTCTTCTAAGGGAGCTTAAGTGTGTCAAGTTTGACCTGACTCCAGCTGCCAGCCTAGACCACATCCCCAGCAGTCTATCCAAATGTGAAATGTGGAAGAGGGGGGCACATCACATTCTGCAACACGTAGAGGTATTGCAGCAGGAAAACCATCTTCTCTGCTGTGATCCTCCCCATCATGGATAGCAGGAGCGTCTTCCAGCACTCAACAGACTGTGTCAGCCCCTGCACCATCTTTCCCTTGTTAAGTGGGTAGTAACAACATAGATTCTAATGTGGAATTTAACACTGTATAAGGCTGAAGGCTTCAGAACAGATTTTAAATAATGGATGTTGTATCATAACATATACTATTATGAGGCATAATTTATATTGAAGTGACCTCTTTGGAGGACATTGCCCATCAGCCACATATGCTATGTTTTCTGGACTTTGAAGTATACTTGCAACCTTTGCATGCTAGAACACCATTTATTACAAAGTGTTTTCAAGGCATCTACCCTTTTAGGATCGAGTGCATGTGCTAGCGCATTTGTCTCGCTTGCAAGACTGTTGTGTTCAGTAAAGGGCTTGGAACCTGCCTATCGCTCACCATTTGTTGATTTGCGTGGCACTCTTCTTTACAGCCTCGTAATTAATCCAGGAACTCCTGGCATAATTTCCGTTCTTTTGTGTGGAGCAGGGATCAAGCACTAATTGATTCAACTTAATTAGTGTCCGTCCACTGCTCCTGATGTGATCGAGGTACTATTTTGCTCTTTTTAACTACTAGTGCCCGGTAAACAGATGGCTTATGACTAGCAAAAACATTCCCAGCAGGACAAACAAAACATGCAAAGTTTTATTTTTTTAAAGCTAGCTTTCTTTAATTTTGCCAAGATGTATTTTCCGACTTTCCACTGGTGTTTTCTTTTGTTTATGCTCATGGGCCCTGTTCTCAAAAGATACCACTTAACTTGTTTGAAATATTGCAAAGTGACAGTGTTTCTTTATTATGTGTAATGATGAGATGATGCTTTAATTTAACACATAATCATGCAGTACACCCCAATCCAACCCACTTGGCTCCACACCAATCCAATCCACTGCACCTCAATCCAGTCCACTCCAAACCACCCCACTTCATTCCTCCAAACCCACCCCAATCTAATCTTCCCCAATCCAGTTCACCCCCTCTAATCATAAACAATCTGCCCCACTCCAAAGCAATCTGCCCCACTCCAATCAAAACAATATTCCCCACTCCATTCCAAATCAATATGCCCCACTCCAATCAAAACAGTCTGTCCAATCTTCCCCAATCCAGTTCACCCCCTCTAATCATAAACAATCTGCCCCACTCCAAAGCAATCTGCCCCACTCCAATCAAAACAATATTCCCCACTCCATTCCAAATCAATATGCCCCACTCCAATCAAAACAGTCTGTCCCGCTCCAATCTGCCCCACTCCAATCCAAATCAATATGCCCCACTCCAATCCAAAGCAATCTTCCCCACTCCAATCAAAACAATCTGCTGCACTCCAATCTGCCCCACTCCAATCCAAAACAAAATGCCCACTTCAATCCACAATAATATGCACCACTCCAATCCAAAATAATCTGCCCCACTCCAATCTGCCCCAATATAAAAAACAATCTTCCCCACTGCAATCTGCTGCACTTCAATCTAAAACAATCTGCCCCACTGCAATCCAAAACAATCTGCTCCACTGCAGTCCAAAACAATCTGCCCCACTCTAATCCGCCCCACTCCTACCTGCCTCACTTCAATCCTAAACAATCTGTCCCACTTGAATCCGCCCCACTCAAATTTGCCCCACTCTAATCCAAAACAATGTGCCCCACTCCAGTGCACCACACACCAGTCTGCCCCACTCAAATCAAAAGCAGTCCACCCACTCCAACCTGCTCCACTCCAATCCAAAGCAATATGCCTTAGTCCAATCCACCTCACCCCAAACCAATCCACCCCACTCCATTTTAAGTCGTACCTATCCAATCCACCCCACTCGCATCCAATCAAACCTACACCAACCCAATCCACTCCACTCCAATCCACCTTAATACACTCTGCCCACTCCAATCAAAACAAATCTGTCCCACTATAATCTAGCCCACTCCAGTCTTCCCCAGCCCATTAAACAAACAATCTGCCCCACTCCAATCAAAAACAAGCTGCCCTACTCCAATCTGCCCCACTTCAATTCAAAGCAATCTGCACCACTTCAATCCAAGATAATCTGCCCCACTTCAATCCAAAACAACCTGCCCCACTCCAATCCATTTCAACCTGCCCCACTCCAATCTGCCCCACTCCAATCTGTCCCACTCCAATCTGTCCCACTTTAATCCAAAACAGCGAGCCCCGCTCCAACCTGCCCCACTACAGTGCCAAACAACCCACTCCAATCCAAAACAATCTTACCCACTCTTTCCAATCCACCTCACCTCACCCCAATCCAACCCACTCCATCCCAATTAACCCTACTCCAAACCACCCCCCTACAACCCAGTCCACCCCACACCAACCCAATTCACCCCAGTCCAACCCAATTCAATCTACCCCACTCCATTCCAACACATCTCACCGCAGTCCACCACATCCCAGTCCTGTCCAGTCCACCTCACCCCACTCCAGTCCTATCCACCCCACAGCAGTCCAATCCACCCTACTCCAATCCAACCCACCGCAGCCCACTCCAATCCACCCCACTCCAATCATCCCACGCACTCCAAAAATCCCACCAAGTCCAATCCAACCCACCCTACTGCAATCCAACTCACCCCACTACAATCCAATCGACCCCACTCCAATCAACTCCACTGCAGTTCCATCCACATCACTCCAATACAATCCACCTACTTTAGTACAACCCACTTTAATCAACCCACTCCAAACCACCTTAATCTACCCCACTGCAATCCAGTATGCCACTCTCCACTCAGTCTACCCCACTCCAGTCCAATCCACCACAATCCACTCCACTCCAATCCACACCAACCTTATCCAGTCTACCCCACCCCTATCCAAACCACACCAATCCAATCCACCACACTCACTCAATCCAGTCTACCCCATCACACGCTAATCTACCCCACTCAGTCCAATCCACCTCACTCCACTCTGATATACCCCACTCCAGTCCACCCTACTGCAATCCACCTCACCCCATGCCAATCCAATCTACCTCACCTCAATGCAATCCACCATAATCAATCCATCCCAGTCAAATCCACCCCATCCCCATTCCAATCCGATCCACCCCACCCCATTCCAAAACAATCCACCCCCCTCCAATCCAATCCACCTCCTCCACCCCAGGCCAATCCAATCTACCTCACCTCAATGCAATCCACCACAATCAATCCAACCCAGTCAAATCCACCCCACCCCATTCCAAAACAATCCACCCCCCTCCAATCCAATCAAACTCCCCCACCCCACCCCATTTCAATACACTCAACCCACCACACTCCAATACACCCCCACTCTAATCCACCTCACCCCACGCCAATCTACCACACTCTACCCCAATCCAGCCCACCCCATCCTAGTTCAGTCCACAGCACTCCTGTCCAATCCATCCAGCCTACCCCACTCCAATCCACCCCACTCCAACACAATCCACCCCAACCCTATCAAATCAACCCCACCCTATTTCATTTCAGACCACTCCACTCCAATCCAATCCATCTACGCCACCGCACCCCACTCCAATCTACCCCAATCCATTCCATTGCAATCTAATCCAACATACCCCCAACCCAATCCACCCCCACCACTCCAATCCAAACCACCCACATAATCCAATCTAATCCACCCCAATCAAATCCATCCCAATCCCATCCACCTCACCCCATTCCGATCTACCCCACTCCAATCCACCCCACATCAATCTACCTAACTCCACTCAAGCCATCCCAATCCACCCCATTCTACTACAATCCACCTCATTACCTAAATGCACTCTAACCCACTCCACCCTATTCCACCCACTCCACTCTACGCCACTGAATTCTACTCTCCTCTACTCAACTCTATGACACTCTAATCCTCCTACTCCACTCTACAACATTCAGACAAATCCACTCTACTACACTCTACTATCCCTCTACACTCTGACACTCCATCCGCTAACCATTGCACATGCTGAACAGGAGCCACGTTGGTTTTGCCTTTGCTTTCAGCCTGGTGAATGTAGCTGCATCACCTCTCATGATACCTGCTCAACATGGGGTGCTAATGACAACTATTTTATTTTAATTTAGAGCAGCACAATTTACGCACATAGTAAGTAACAGGTGTTAATGTTGCCATCTGATTGGCACTGACGTATTCAAAATATGGAGCAATGGAACATGCACTAGGAATCAGACCTGAGACTTGCCAGTCACAAATCCCAAAATCAGGTATGTTAACCCACTAAACTCAATATTCTGAAATGTGTACGTTTGTGGCCCCAAATAAGCATATGTTTTCATGCATCAGTCAGCAGACTGAAAGTGTACCTTTGTTCAAAAGTCAGACAGGAGGGTTTTTTTGAAGATGAAATTAAAATTATTTCCTGAACTCATTGTCACTTCACTGAAGAAACTTTCTGAGAATTGGCAAAAAAAGGGCCTTTGTCTTAGAATAACTTTCCAAAAATGGGTTCTTCGGTGCTTTGTAGCTAAATATATTCTGTAGATGCTCAGTTTTAGTTGTCAAATAACTAATTGCCCTCTATAAAAATATTTGTTAGTTACCTATAATCATTGCCACGTCCAGTAAAACATGCTTATTTCTATCCTGTCAGGTTTGATCAGTATGTTTAAAATGCACAATATATCACTCTGTTTTCTTGTATTTGGTACAAGGACAGCTGCGCCCCATTGTTTGAAGTGTAAGCCCCGCTAATGAACTAGTGATAACACTGCCTGCACTATTTACTATCACTGATCCCAGTAGGAGGCCAGGGAACGATTCTAATCAAGCCCGGGAGCGCAGAGATTCGCCGATGACGTCTGAACGCTCCTCATCTAGGTTTGAACAGCATAACTCAAGTTGTCAGTCGATACAAGCGTGTCAGAAGTTTCTCTGCACTCCCTGGGCGTGCACGTTGGTATCAGTACCCAAGAAAATGACATAAAGGAGATACGATGTGGAGTTATACACACTATGAAGAGACCGTCAGGCCACAGATAAAGGCGCTCCAGCAGTTTTAGTCACCCGTGTCCCGGGCATCCCATATTATGATGTCAGTCATTGTTAAAGGTGCTCCGAGCTTCTCACACGTCTCTGGCTCTTAGGGCTCTGTAAAGTTGTGGGCCCTAGGCCCGCATGCTGAGATAAAGGACATCACGCACTGTGGTTACGTGGTGCATAGGCCTTGTACCCCTGGCCACCTGCACCAGGACCCTTTTATTAGCAGGGTCACCCAACTGGTGACGCCTCTGTTGGATGGGTGTTAGCGTAGCCCTAGGAGGGAATGCTACAAAACGTGTCTAGCAGGACAGTCCAGGCTTCATCTGCATATTTTGTGACTCGTGATTTCTTGTGTCGCTGTACGATCCTGACGTCCTTGCGTGCCTACAATCCCCGTTGTTGTAAAGGAACATACGCTAACGCGTATCACATTTGGTTCAGGCAGTCCAAGACTCTTATTTAAAAACCGTGAGGGCATATATAAGAACCCCTAGCGCCACCATAGCGTCATTTTTTTAATGCTAAGGCAGCGCTAAAGTGGCTTTTTCTTTAAGGGATTTCACTACTCCATTTTTGGCGTCATTTTTAATGCCTGCTCAGAGCAGGTGTTAAAATGACGCTCGCATAGAAACCTATGGGCCTCCCTGCACTTTGCTTCACTAGGCCCTGATTTACGAGGGCATAGCGCCATTCTAACGACACATTAGCGTAATTTTTTTAAGGCTAATGTGGCGTTCGATGGGCAAAAACTCTGTGCCATATTTACAAAGTCACGCATTGCGCCACTTTGTAACCCTTTTCACTACATTATACCAGCGCGAGGCATAATGTATGCAAAGGGGGCGTTCCCCCATTGGGGGTAGGGCAGAAAAAATGGTGCAAAGAAATCTAACAGATTTCTTTGTGTTATTTTTTTGGGCACTTTGAACTCCTGCTCTGAGTAGGCATTAGGAGGAGTCTTCCATTGATTACAATGGGCCTCTGGGTGCTTTGCAGGATTAGCATCAATAAATTCTGACGCTAGTTCCCTAACTACCACCGTGGTGTGCTGTATATTAAATACGTCGCACACATGGGCCCTGATTTAAGAGGGCCTAGCACCACTTTAGCACCACTTTAGCATCTTTTTTTAGCGCTAAGGTGGCCTTTTCCCTTCACCTGATTTACAAAGTGGCGCAATGCATTACGCCACTTTGTAACCCTTCGCGATATATTATGCCTGCGCCAGGCATAATGTATGCAAAAGGGGCGTTCCCCCGTTAGTCAGGCCAAAAAAATGGCGCAAAGAAATCTAAGAGATTTCTTTACGTAATTTTTTTTGCCACTGTTAACGCCTGCTCAGAGCAGGTTTTAAAAGGGGGCACACCATTGTTTACAATGGGCCCGTATGTACTGTTCAGGGTTAGCGCCAAAATTTGGGCGCTAACCCTGAACAGTATATCAATAGCATAAAAAATGTTGACACTATTTCCCCCTACTCTGCACCCTGGTGCGCCGTATCTTAGATACGGCACACACATGGTGGTGCTGGGGGGGGGCGCTAAGGAACACAAGGGAAGTGGTGCTGAACTGGGTGCAGCAGCACTTTTATTAAATCTGCCCCATGGTGGCATTAGGGTGGCGCAAGAAAAGTGGTGCTGCACTAAGTGCAGCACCACTTTTCATAAATATACCTCACTAGTATCAAAATGTTGAGGCTAGTGTAGCAAAGCGAAACAATAGCGTCAAAAATGTAAACGCTATTGTGCTAACGACCGCAATGGTGTGCCATATTATAAATACGAAGCAACCATGGTGGTGGTAGGGGTCACCGAAAAAGTGGCGCATCACCTCTGAAGAGCCACTTTTTCTTAAATATGGGCCCTGGTTTGAGGTGGAGCTGGGACGTTCAGTGATCTTTTGATGCTCCGTTAGGCAGTGTGTGTAACTACTAAATATGCAATGTCAGGTACTACTTAAATAAGAACTATGTTCCCTATTTCCATCAATAGGATAACCCAGTTGTAAAATCTCAGAAATACAAAGTGGTCTATATAACAAAGGACTAACTGGACGCTTCGTAGTGTAAAAAAAGGGGCATATTTATACTCTGTTTGCACTGAATTTGCGTCATTTTTTTTTGCAAATGCAATGCAAACTTAATTCCATATTTACATTTTGATGATATACCCATCTAGCATGAAAATATTGGAGTTGAAGTCATTTTTGGATGCATGAAACCACCTTGCGTCAATGAGATGCAAGGTAGGCGATCCTGTCCAAAAAATGACTCAAAGCCCCTAGCGCGTATTCATCCTCCTGTGCAAAAAAGGTGCACGGGGGAGGTGGGCCTAAATTATAGCGCTAAGCCTGCCTAGCGCCATTATTTAACGCTTGGGTTCTGTGGACCCATTTCCATGGTCAAACACCATGAAAAGAGCCCACAGGTGCCCTCCCCAAGCCCCAGGAACACCCCCACCCACACCAGAGGGACATCCTGGAGCAGAGGTCTTCAAAACTGGGGGCAGGCCCCCCTAGGGGGGCTCAAGTGATCTCTGGGGGGGTGCCAGACTCTGACCAAAAGAATCATTATACAGATAACAGGCCTTTGTTTTAAGCAGAAGCATGTTATTGCATTAAAAAAATAACAGTACTTAACTGCAATGTTTAAATAGGTCTAGACATATTTAAACATTGCCAACTTTATAAAATAATTGTGAAAACTTTTGAAGGGGGCCCAATAATTTATTTTTTTCAACTGGGGGGGCATGGCATTGAAAAGTTTGAAGACCACTGCTCTAGAGGAAGGGGGGGACCCCATCCCAGGTAAGTAGGGTAAGTAGAGGTAAGTATTAAAAAAAAATGTAAGTGCCACTGGGGACCTTGAAATGGACCCCCTATATGGTACTGGGTGAAATGGCCATGCCCAGGGGACCCTTGCCTCCTGTCTTTTATATGACAGGAGTCATGTGGAATGGATGGTTTTGCGTCAGGTAATGAAGCTAGGCTGATTAAAGGCATGTTTTTTGCCTCTAACCATCCTAGAGTCATTTTTTGGTGCAAAACACCCTTCCCCCATACCGCCATTCCCACCCGGCTAACGTCATTTTTCCAGACGCTTGCCCACCTTTGCGCCGGCTTGCGGAGTTCCATAAATTTGGTGCCTGGTTGGCGCTCTTGATTGACGCAAGCTGGCACTATACTTTTTGACGCAAAACTGCGTTTGCAGAGTTTCGCATCAAAAAGTATACATATAGGCCAAAGTTTACAAACGAAGGCCGTCTTTAAAAAAGGGGGTTCTCGTCTATAATTATATGATCTTTCAGAAACAGAAGAAAACGCATTACTCTATATTTCACCTACATACGGACTTCACGAGACTCTACATTGGGCAAGAGTCCTGTGTAGCCCAATATAAGGTTACCAGTCTCCAGGTTTATGAGAGTTATAACTGGTGCTCTGCCTGTGCAGAATGCAATAGTTTTAGCATGTCCACCTGTTTAGGCGGCCACGAGCGCTGATCGGTCACGTATAGCTACTTTCCACTTGGGCGTAAAAATAACATTCCATGTCGTGCAGTAAGTTCACACCTGCAGAAGGCACCTCTATGATGTCAACAGATAATTTAGTGTAATGGTTGTATTTCCTTTGTCAATGAAACATAAATGATCTCAACCTACAGCATAAACTGTACATAGTTAACAAAATGTGACAATAGAAAACATTTAATCTATAAAACAAATTTGAACTGTGTCATTATTCCATTTGCAGTCAGTGTTTAGCCTCTTCCATGTTTCCCTCTCTTTGTGTAATGTGTTTGACCCACGAACCCCCTGCCACCCATACCTGTCAAAATAAACAAAGGACTCACTTCTCGGTGTTCTTCGTAGAGGCACAGGTGCAGCAGAGTATCTTAGATGGAGTGTCCCTGCTCACACTATCCCGTGACCCATAATCAAACGACGGGTCCCTCCTCCTTGCCCTCCTCTCAGCACTGTGGAGGGCCCAAGCTGCTTTAACAAGTGAAGGCCCAGACCATCACTGTGAGGTCACCTGGATGAGCATCTGAATGATGGCACAATGGGAGGGGGGTCCACTGGTCCAAGGGAGGTCCTGTGCTGCCAGGGACACTGCAACAGCATACCGACTTTGGAAACCTGCCATGTTGGGGTGTTAGTTTTACGGACAAAATAGGCACGGGGCGTAAGTGTGGAAGCGAGAACGCCTCCAAGTGGTCACCCCCTTTAATTGCATTTTTTCAATGCAGTACCCTTTAGTATTTGAGTAGCTGGCAGAAGTGAAAAGAGCCTCACTTAAGACACACCTAAAGGGGAATTTCGACAGTAATAAACTAATATCATACGCAACCATGTAAGTATAAATGTAGCATATTTCTAATAGGGGAAATATAATCCAACTATGCCAGCAGGGGGCCATGATGAGAGATGAAATGTCCCTTTGAGCGACATCATCGCCGATCCGTCGTCTATGAAAAGACAGTGGCCCCTAGAATTATGCGACACTGCAGCAGTTGCTTTTTCCACCTAATTATGACTCACTACACTTGCTTCATAATACACCATTTTGCATAATCTGCATATTGCAAAATATGTCTCAAGCTTAATCGGGTGAAATAATAGCAAAACAAAACACCATAGTGTCTGCTGCGTTAGGCCACACAGTTTGCTTTTTGTTGCCACATATTATGGTCCACCAGTGAACCATATTTCTATTTATCGTTCACTTACTAGCTGAGGCTTCCTAACAAACCAGTTGAAATCTGTTCTGTACAGGGTGCTTAAAAACAATAATATACAAGTATTGTTATTCCGTTCTGTGACTCAAAGGAAAAGAAAAAAGAAGAAAGAAAAACAATGAGATGCAAGAGCTTCTTCCACACTCTCACATGACTGTGTTTCAATTGGAAATCACCTTGGAGTTGACCAGAGCTTGGCAAGGCTTTCCCTCATAGTTCTTTAACAACCCATCAGCTAATCCATGACATACAACAATTGCTACCGAGAAGTGGCGTAGGTGGGTGTCAAAGGAGAAGTGGTCTTCAGGGCATGGAAATCAGCAGGAAAGCTAGTCCTCTGAAAAATTGAGAGATTATGGGGGCAATATTTCAGATGTCAGATTATCCCCTAACGGTTAGGCTTGCTTGTGAAGGCCCAGCAAGGCAGAGTGACGGGCAGGCACATGCCAGGCTTGTCCTTGAAAGTTGATAGAACCAGGGTAGGCCGGTAGTTCATAAAAGTTGATAGAACCAGGGTAGGCCGCTAGTCCATGAAAGTTGGTAGAACCAGGGTAGGCCGCTTGTCCATGAAAGTTGGTAGAACCAGGGTAGGCCGCTTGTCCATGAAAGTTGGTAGAACCAGGGTAGGTTGCTCTCAGCGACTGAAAGTCCAGCAAGGCCCAGAGTTTTTGTAGTTAGGGTTGGGGAGTTGGGGATCTTATCTGAATACTATTTTCTCTCTCCTTTGTGGATTTAATATCCAGGATCTGTAGCTATCACAGATTTTAGATGCTTGTAGTCCAAGGTACAAAAGTTAGTGGCAGCTCAACAAATAGAAACTACTAAAAATTGACCAATGTGACCAAATGGAGTTTTTTGGAGTGACTCAAAGAAAATCAGATGTGAAACTAGTAAGTCACACATCATGAGGTGGTAGCTCGCTACATGTAAACTAATTTGGAAGAACTAAAGCCCAAAAAATCAAACTTAAAAATAGTGATAGACAACTCCTAACTACAGGAAGTGCAAATCGCCATTTAAGAGTCTGTCATAGGCTAATTGGAACCCTGGACTTGGTCTCGCCCTCTTTTTAATGGCAAGCATAGGCAGAGACAAACGGTTATGAGCAGTCCCAAAAAGAAACAAATGATCAGGAATACATTCTAAGTAGTAAATAACGAGCAAGTTATTCAAACTGACAAAGATCTGGTCTAGATGCATTGACTTGTGGCTGCCCTCCTGGCAACTAGAAGGTTGTGTGGAACCCTTGTTCACCATTGTATGGCTTTCGAAGGGCCCCCAGTACTTGTTTGCTCATCTCTTCTACAAGTCTCAGTAATTTATGCATTTCTAATTATTCTAGTATGAGATTTATTTGTATTTTATTTTCTATGTTATTATATTAGATATTTTTGAAATAGTATGTCCAGTGTTCTCTCGCTCCAAAAAACTGATGGATCGCAAAGCCAGGAGTGTTGCTGCAACTATTGGTACTGCTGCAGTGATTTAATTGGTTCATCAGATTGAACCAAAATAGAAGGAAGAAATGCAGGAAAAAGTAGCAATGCCCGACATTAACATCCCTTTGCAATATACTGATTTGTTTATAAATAAGAAGGCGATGATCTGAAATACAAATTCTAACATTGTAGAAGTGAATGAGAAGACATAATAATATGTGTTTTTACTTCGCCTAGCTCGGCAAATATGTCACCTAAATCCCCTAAATACATTGGATAAAAGAGTTGAACATTTTGTATTCTAAAATTTGCCACCACGGATGTATAATCAAGAAAGCATAAATGTTTCTCGACAGGAGAGTCGGTATATTCGAGTGAACCGTGATGAGCGTAGTTCTTATTGTGTAGATATATTTTTTAATGGGTTTCCATATAGAATTATCCCTCTGCCCTGCTCCAAAATGTCACGGTGTTCGCCAAATAAGGTCTGCGAAGCATAACACTCCAGCACTGTTGAACACCTGATCAATGATGCTTTAGGGCATAGTTAATATCTATCAGTTTCAGACTGGCACAAAAATTAGGCCTGAGCACCAAACTGAAATTGGCCCCCAGTAGCGAACCAAATCGCTGAAAAAGTGTCTCTCATATGCTAATCATAGAGCTTAGAACTTTGAAACACCCGCTGTATGGGTATTTTTCAAGGTACAGGAGTTCTGCATGCGTTTGCTGCAGGCAATTCTTTGGTATCAGGGAAATCAATAGCAGTAAGCATTTGCAGTGGAATAGGTATCGCATTTGCGAGAGTTAGAGAGAGCTATTGGTGTTGTAAATGACAATGGTGGTCTTTATGACATTAGCGGTCTATTAAAAAAGACCGCTGTGGTGACGGCTGGCAACAGACCGCCGCGGATGTGGTAATCCGCCCTCCAGATTATGACACACAAACTCAAAACCGACAGAAACCAGCCACAACCACAAGTCTGTCAGACCCAACCAAGGCACAAAAACTGTCCGACCCACAAACCACACCCCTACGCCAGCAATACATCGCCCTCCAAATTATGACCTACGAATCATCACAGCAGACATTCAACTGCAGAATTGGGCACCCAACACCACTCCAAGCCAACATTGGCCAGACCAAAAAACCCACACCTGACACATATACACACATCCTACACACCCACCAACAGCACTGTAAAATACACCCCCACATTACCCACAATCCTTTGCAAATACGAAAAGACTGCTACGCCTTGCCAGGCCAATCCCTTACAGAACTACTCACACACACCACATCTATCTATACATCCATCACACATCACACACCACACAATCTACCACAACACTGAACACCCTCTGCACAACACACTCAACACACAATAGGCATGTCCCCACAAAAGCACCCCAGTTTCACAGATGAGGAGTTGCGGGTGATGGTGGAGGAAATTGTCAGGGTAGAGCCACAGCTGTTAAGTGCACAGGTCCAGCAAATCTCCATTGCCAGGAACATGGAACTATAGGGGAGGATTGTGGACAGGGTAAACTCAGTGGGACAATATCCACGCACAAGGGACGACATCCGAAAGAGGTGGAACAACCTACAGGGGAAGGTGCGTTCCATTGCATCAAGGCACCAGGTCGCCATCATGAGGACTCCCCCCACAGTTGACAGCATGGGAGGAGCAATTCTTGGCAATCCTGCACCCTGAGGGCCTCATGGAGTCCCTGGAGGGCTGGACACTGGTAAATCACCATTACTAACCTACCACCACCAATATCTGCATGGCATGTCACCCCCTCACCCCGACTCCCTACAACCCACTCCATCCCACACAGTGCAGCACCCCACTGGGCAGACTTAAATGTGTACCCCTGCATGCCCTACCCACTGCAAGCACATCCCTCCCAGTTCTGCATTCACTCACACCAGCAATGCCTGGACAGCATTTAGAACTACCAATCCCACAGTCCATCACCATACACTACCAAAGGTGGGAGTACAATACCAAAGCCATAGGGAAAGGTAGAAATGTGGAAAATGTGACAATGACCCTAACAAATCACTTACATCCCCACAGGTGCCCCAGCCAATGTCAGCGGCGAGCAGGTGCCACAGCAGCCCAGTCCTCCACCGGAAGATGCCCTCAGAGATGACAGCAAGTCAGGATGTCCCGAGCTGGATGAACTCCCTGGCCCATCTGGGGCCACAGGTCAGTCGGCTTCCACATCCCACAGTCAGTCAACAACAGGCCCCCGCTTCCAACTCTGACACCACAGCAGCCACTCAACGTCCCTAGACCCCTGTCCCCAGGACATGTCGATCAATAGTCTGCCCACCTGTACAGGGACCCGAGGCAACACCACACAGGCAAGACGATGAAGGTCCTGGTGTAAGTGGAAATGGGCACACTGTTCAGGGGACACAGGCACAGGGGGCCAGGGACAGTGGGAGGTCAGCTGTGAGCCGGGGGAGGGCAGGCCCAGGGAACCGACTGCCCTGGAGGCACTCACACATGTCCTTGGGGCATACCAAAAATCCCAAGACAGGATGGGCCAGGTGATCACCATCATGCAGGAGAACCAGCGGCTGCAGGGGGTACACCTCCTGGAGGTCATGCAGCAGCTACAGGGCCTAAATGCCAACATGGCCTCCATTGTAAGGGTGCTCGGTGACATGGCCAACACCATGTGGGAGAACAGAGCACACCAGCTGCCCACTTCCACTAGCCACTCCACTCAGCAGCCATCAACATCTGCTGCAGCCAGTGGACAGGAGGACCTGCCACAAGATCCACAGGCCTCAAGCACCCCTCCCTCTGCAGCAGAAGAACCACTCCGCAAACGTTCCCTGCGACCCAGACAAACACCAGAGACTGTTGCCAAGACCACCACCAGGAAATGAGCCCCTCCAGAATGTTGCCCTTGTGTGCCACTGAGTCACCCTGTTCACTTTGGACTGCCATTGCTCCTCTTCCTATGGTCCCACGGACACTGGACCTGTGCTACAAACCAACTGGGCTACTACACTCAAGTTTTCCTCACCCATCACCCCACTCTAGTGCATTATCCCCTTATTATTGTCACTTCAATAAACACCCTTGAACACAACTAGAGTAATAGTGCTTTATCAGACAGAAATGTGCAATGTATTGAACTGTATTATCCTGTGTAAATGTCCTGTAATGTGTGATTCCATCAAACAAATGTGTTTAAGCAGTCTGTTGTTTTCACATCAGTACACAGTTGTGACCACACCAACATCTGCATAAAGGAAAGGCATAAGTGACAGTCAATTGCAATGTAAAGGCAGTGATTGGCACAACTGCTGGCACACAGCACTTAAATTAAATGGAGACATCATCAGATCTACAGTCTTACCGGAGTGTCATTTGAATTACTGCTGTATGATATGTGTCCTGTTCTCCACATCTTCTCCTCCTCCTCTTCACTGTCTTCAGTGTCCACTGCTGCCACAGGTGCATTGTCTCCCCCCTCCTCCTCCTGCAGGTAGGGCACATGGCGTCTGAGGGACAAATTGTGGAACATGCAGCAGGCCACCACAATCTGGCTTACCTTTCTAGGGGCACAGCATAGGGACCCACCTGTTAAATGGAGGCACTTGAACTTGGCTTTCAGAAGACCAGATGTGCAGTCTACAACCCTCCTGGGATGGCCATGTCCCTCATTGTACTGATTTTCAGCCCCTGTTCTCGGATTCCTAACAGGGGTTAACAGCCAGGACAGGCTTGGGTAGCTGGAGTCACCTGGAAGTGGTGAGGGACACACTTTACCCATGTACAATGGCATGGAGTACAACTCCAGTTGGCATACACTGACATACATTGTATGAAGACTCAAGCTCACCCATGTGCCACACTCTGTGCCTCTGTAGTCATGCCATCACCTGTGGGATGCTGCTATTCCTCAATACATAGGCATCATGCACAGATCCAGGAAACTTGGCAGTGATGTGGGAGATGTATTGATTAGCAAGGCACACCATCTGGACATTTATTGAGTGGAAACTCTTCCTATTCCTGTAGACCTACTCATTTGCCCTGGGAGGGACCAAGACAATATGGGTTCCATCAATGGCCCCAATCACATGTGGTATGTGTCCCATGGCATAGGATCCAGCCTTCACAGTGGGCAAATCTTCGCTCTGGGGGAATGAGATGTTGCTGTTCATGTGTTTCAGCAAGGCAGCCAAAACCCTTCCAAGCACTGTCGAAAACATTGGCTGTGACATTCCTGCAGCCAAGCCCACTGTCACCTGGAATGAACCACTTGCCAGGAAGTGGAGCACTGAGAGTACTTGTACTATAGGGGGAATTGCTGTAGTGCTACCTATAGCAGGAATTAGATCTGGCTCCAATTGTTGACACAGCTCAGTAATTGTGGCCCTGTCCAGACGATAGGTGAGTATGATGTGCCCGTCCTCCAGTGTAACCAAGCCCACTAGGGGTCTGTACACAGGTGCTTGCCTCCTGCTCCTCCTCATCCTCCACAGTGGTTAGTATCTAAGTGAGCCAAAATTAAAATGTGTGTGACTGCAGGAAGTACGGACACACAATATCAGAGTACACACAGCATGTATGTATGTAGAAGACTGGAATTGTCTAGGTGTGAACAGTCGATTCCAATGACACACATAAATTTGTCCAACATGAGTACTAGCAGTGGGAAATGGCAACCACCTGTCCTGTATGCAGGGACCGGTGGAAGTGACCTCACTCCGCCAACGTTTGGTGTCATGGCGGAAGGCGGTCTGCACTGCCGTGCAACTCCTCATTGACCTCTATGGAGTACAGGAACCAATGATGATCAACGCGGGCAGTGACGGTGTTCACTGCCCCGGATGTGACCGCCATTTTCTGTGTACCACTTCACTCGATTCCTGACTCTCTACGGTTCAACATCTCCAGTTCGTGTGCTGCTGTAACCTGTGTCTGGAACCTGCGATGGCCCGTACTACAGGGCAAATGGCCCCAGCCTTCACAGCCGAGGAGTTGGAGAAGCTTGTGGATGGGGTCCACTGTAAGGATAGTTGTGTGGGCCTCCAAACCAACAAGTGAGTACATGATGGCTACGTTGGATGTGACATGGCTGCATGAAAATGTATGTATGTGTGTGCTGGCAGTGTGTCTGTTGGAGGGGTGTGGCTGTATGCAATGTGTATGCAGAGATCCAGGTCATGTGTGTGCTTAATGTGGGTCATATGCAGTATGTAAGCCATTTGTGTGACAGAATGGATTGTTGAGTTCATGGTGTCCTTCTATCTGTGTCTCCTCTGCAGGTCAGCGCCCATCAAAAGAAAGGGTTGTGGCATGCCATCACCAAGGACGTGCGGACCTTGTGGGTCCATAGCCGGCAGAGCACCCACTGCAGGAAACGGTGGGAGGACCTGAGACGCTGGGCCTGGAAGACCGCGGAGGCCCAGTTGTGGACTGCCTCCCAAGAGGGAGGGGTGGCCGTCAGAGCCTGACCCCCCTAATGCCCCGCATACTGGCGGTGACCAATCCTGAGTTGGACGGGCGTTTGAGGGCAGCACAGCAGCCACAAGGGGATGAATACAGACTGTGTGGTATTTTGTTTTTGTTGCCTGGCATTGGGTTTGGGTGCAAAGTTGTAGTCAGTGGATGCCCCAATATGCCGGTTTAGCTTTTCCTGTGTGGTCCTGCTTAGCTATGTAGGGTGGTATGTATATTTGGTATTGTTAAGTAGCTAGCATACCATGGCAGACAGGGCTTAGTGAGTCCCAGTAGGTGTGCTGATGGTAGTGTTTGGGTTCTTTACAGACGTTGTACCCAGGTAATAGTTTGTCATTGTGATCCATACTGCAGTGTTAGTCCCAATGAGTGACTGTGATGTGTATGGTATATGTGCTGTTGTTGCTGTGATTGACCCTCTGCACCCTTTCTTTCACCCCCACCCTCTCTCCTTTTCTCATCCTCTCCTTGTGTGCATTAGCATCATCTGGCGAAGGAGCAGGGGCATCAGCGAGAGGGGAAGCTGCAGCCCACGGGATCCAAGAGGCGGAGAGCACAGACGCCGAGGGGACCAGTGGATTGGAGGGTGAGGGGAGCACCACGGGGAGATAGGAGCGATGACTACAGACTCGGATTCCTCCTCTGATGGAAGGTCCCTGGTGGTGGCAGACCACTCTGGGACCACCCCAGCTACAAGATCTTCCACCACCCGTACCGGCACCGCCCTCCAAGTAGCCCCCCATCGAGTTGCCTGTGCCCACTCACCCAGGAGGGTGGGCTTTTTCTTCACCCCAGGCACCTCAGGCCCTGCTCCAGCCAGCCCGGCTGCCCTCAGTGAGGAGGCTATTCACCTCCTGAGATCCATCTCTGTAGGGCAGTCAACCGCAGTGAATGCCATCCAGTGGCTGGCATCTGAGATGCAGCAATGCAATGCCTACCTGAAGGGCATTCACAGTGGCTTGGCTGCCCCACCAAGATCGTTTCAGATTCTGGCCTCCTCTCTGACGGCAGCCGGTGTCCCTGTTTCTTCTGTCACCCCTCCAACTACCTGTTCCCAGTCCCAAAGCCCTCTCCCACAACCCATCCCACGCACACAATCTGACAAGCATGCACCCAAAACAACAGAGAGGACTCGCGACAGACAAACACATGCACCACACATCACTACACAAGCACACACACAGTCAACACACATATGCACATACTACAACAGCCACTTCCTCCACTGTCTCCCCCTCCTCCTCCTCCTCTCTCACAGTCACATCAACACTCACACCTGCATGCACTGCATCATCAGTCCCACATCCTGCCACCTGTACAGCCCTGCCCATAGTCACCACAACAGCAGACATGCAGCCCTGCACCCCACACACCACATGTGCAGTCACCACCACCACCATCACAACCTCATGCAGCACACCCACCTTACTTGCAGACACCACAACAACATACAGACACATGTCCTCTTGTCCTCTCCCACCCTGCCTGTCCCCCCTCCAATAACACAGAAACGCTCCCACTCAGACACCCAACAGCCATCCACCTCACACACGCACACTGTCCATGCACCCAAGTCCAGCACACCTAGTCCTCCTACAACCATTCCCTCTACCTGCACCCCAAATCCTCCTCCCACAACCCCCCTAAGAAGCTTTTCCTTTCCCACCTTGGCTTCTCCCCTCTCCCCGTCCTGCACATAAGAGAAAGATCCCCCACTCCCAGCCCAGTACCTCCAGCTCCCAGTCGACTCCTGTTCCTCCCCCTAAACCTATAACTGCCACTAAGAGGCACAAGAGTGGTACTCCAGCCCCACACCCCAAGCCCACTCCTCTGCCCCCTAAACAGAAGGGTAAAGACCCGCCACCTCCCAAGCCCAAGGACACTCCTTCCAAGAAGAAACACCCCCGCCCCCTGAGGTGCCTGCCTTACCTCATCATGAGGCCCCTGCGCAGTGGAGTGACTAGGCTGGCAGGAGTCAAGTTGGGCCTCGGACATTGCCTTGAGGCCATTTGTTGACTATGGACTGGCCAATGGCCCTTACTGTATATTTGTAAATATGTATATGTATATATATATATATATATATATATATATACATATATATATATATATATATATATATAGGTATATTTTAAATTTTGGTCGCTGTTCCCATATGATTCCAGTGGTTGGACCAGAGGTATATGTCCTAGCTTTCTTTGCTCCTGGTTTACTCTGCAGATTGTTCTTGTGTGTGGTATGGGTGTTTGGTGTGTGTTGTGCATGTGGGTGTGTCACTCCCCTCCCTCCTGTGTGTACTAGGCGGCTGTACTCACCGTCGTCGTCTTCATCAGCGTTGGAACTCCTGGACTACCATCGCGTGGTACAGCATCGGCAGGACTTCTAGTTCGGGTTCCATGGTGGCCGCAGACTACTCTGTGTCGCTGGAGATGAGTGTCTCCTTTTATGTGATGTGTTTCCGCCAGGCTTTTGCTGGCGCTGGTCCCGCCCCGGAAATCCTGGCAGTCTACTATGTCACAATATGGTGGATGCGTTGTTGTCTTCTGCCTGCCTGAAAATGGCTACCACCGTGGACAGTGGACAGACCGCACTGGCCATTCGGGTGGTACATTGACTGTCTATGGAAGGAATCACCACTATGGTCATAATTTGGCGGTCTTCACTGCCAGCCTAGTGACGGTACTACTGCCATCGCCGGCGTGGCAGTCAGCTGACAGCCAATGTCATAATGAGGGCCAATGTCTTTTGTCTATGTGTTTTGGTTTGGAGTGTAGTGGATGTATGTGGCCTGGAGTGAAATTATGTGGGTTGTATTGGAATTGTTAGTTGTGGGGTGGAATTGTGTGGTGTGGAGTGGATTTGTGTAGTGCAATTATGTGGCATGGTGAATAGATAGGGGTGAAACCTGCACAGAATAGATAGAAAGAAAGATAGAGAGGGATAGGTAGTTTGTTTAGGTGAAAAACAACTCCAGGCAAAATAGGCAAAACCCCATAATCAGGATTAAATGGCATTATGCTTGCATAAAAAATCATGGGTTTAGTATTGAGTCATGGAACAGTTGCCACTGAATGGTTTCAATATTCTCAGAATGCTATTGTAAGATTTGCTCTCTCTTTGAGGCTTATGACCATTTTTATGACACGGGTTAGGCCTTTCATCACCTTCAGTGACTGCAGACCAGTTTAATGGTGTGCACGTTGCAAACATCTGGAACAGAGCCACAGCATGGCTGTTGTACAGTGCACAACACCGGCTACATTTCGGATTGCTTTGAGGAATCTATGCTCTTTTACTAACTGGCTTATTTTTCCTACTAGGCATACTCAAAAATCAGGTAGGGGCTTCATCATCATTCTCTAGTTAAATTGAGGGTAGGTGAATGTATAGGGAGCCAGACTGCTAACAATGAAGACCCAAGTCCTCCACATTGTCCCAAAAACCTCCAGCAGCAAAAAGTGCATCAAATCTTCTTAGGTGCATGAGAAGTGGGTAGTAGGAGCTCCATGATTATTCAGTCTTTGGCCTCTCCTTTGGCCCAGTAATATAGGTGCCAAGGCATGGCAATGAAATGTGCAGAAAAGATTTTCCGCTGAGCTGTATTCATGATATAAGAGAAACTAAAGAAAAAAGAAGATCACATTAAATTGTGATCGAGTCAAATGTACATCAAACACTTATCTGAAAGTCACAAGAGCCATGGTCCTTCGCCAAACCGTTTGATATGTGTAACCCCTTATGTGAGAGTTCACAACATCACTCTTTTCGAAGACTGGCCGTTTACACAGCTCAGATTCAAATAGACTGCATAAGAACGTAAAGCACACTGATTAAACAGGCTTATGCATGGCAAATGATACAGGTATCCGGCATGTTCACAACCATTTTCTGCTAATAGCACCAAGCCACCCATGTCCAAGTTCTTCTAGCACGGCATCCAAACATGACCTCAGCCCTTCACCGAGCACAGACTCCCACTGGCTCGCCCGCAGATAAATGTGGAAGGTGGAGGGGGGGGGGGGGGGGGGTGGCGAAGATAGAGAAGAACACACATCTTGATCTAGCTCAACCCATGGAAAACATATCTGCCTTTCAAGGCTCACAAACTGCTTGGATTGAAGTGGGCTGAGTACAGATCAACACAAATATTAGTTCTTGGGGTGGGGTGTTCACATCTCACCCACAGGATCCGCAGCAGCATAGGTTAAAGAACGGTGCGCATTGACAGAGCAATGCAAGCTGCACCATCCACCTCTTCAAAGCCTGGGGACCTAAATCATGTATATGTGAACCCTTGAAACCCAAGTTCACAGCATCCCTTGTCCAGAAGGGCTGCAGAGTGCAGCCACTGCAGAGTCCCTCCTCCGTGATCATGCATCGCACAGCAGCAGCATGAGCAGAGTGTGCTGCAGAGCAAGCACACAAGCACTCCTCATGACTGATTTCGTTCCTCCGTGACCCACAAATTGCACCCCAGGACAGACGCATGAACACAGAGAAGCCTGACTGCAGATATCACACATATGCACTCTGCACCCCATCATGGTTTTAACACACAGCTCTAGCAGAGGTATAGCTCCGTCTCCACCCCCTCCTGTCCACGCCACCAGCTGTATCCTTGCCCCTAACCCAGTATACCACCCCAGCAGTGACCGGAGAGAAAGGGGGTACATGCAGACCATGCAGCAGGTCCCTCATAGCCAAGCTGCTCTTCCTCGACATGTTGTTCTCCTGGCCTCTGTCCAGGCAGATGAGGGAATCACTCACAGCTGAGGTGAGCAGACAATTTCCACCTCTTATCCCTGTAGGAGCAAAGTAGAAGAGGGGCTGATGGGGACTGTAGTTTTTCTTAAAGACACCATACCACATGTGGTTTCTGGAGATGTGGCCCGGAACTCCCCAACAGTGACGTAAAGTGTTGCCAGAGGGAACCAAAACTAGACACAGAAGAAGTACGTGGAGGCATGCCTTCCACAGTACTTTAGCACCAATGGATCATAAAATAAAACAAGTAGCATGGCGGAAAGGGTGAGGGACAGGACAGGAGCACCAAGCACAAGGGGGAGTGGGAGGAGCATGCATAGACATGCGAGGAGGTGAAAGGGAGGAATGCTACATCAAAATGCAAGCAGCCACAGGGGCCTAAGCTGAACACAGGCAAACAGTAAGACAAGCAGAAAAACAAGAAAAAAATAGTCCACCAAAGAACAGATAATGAACCAAGCACAATCATACATTATGTGGTCCCTGCTACCTGAGAGAAAATAGGAGGGACAAAGAAGTGGGCTGACCACTAGCAAGCAAGGATTTTTGAAGGACACTGAAACAAGCAAATGAAATGCTTGAAGCCCACAAGCAGTATACTAAAGTATAAAAAAGGTTGTATGCTTACGCTTGATGTAAACACAGGCTCAAACTGTTAAAAAAATGGTCACACACTGATCTATCATACCAGCCCATCGGGCATTGAGTGGTTGCCCTACTGGTCAGTCCGACTCTGATGTCTATGTGGTAATTTAGGTAGATGTCAAACCTACTTTTACTTTTAACACAAACAAACCTCAGTAGCATGAGAGCAAAGTGCTTGTTTGCCTCCTTTATCATCGACATTTCACAAAACACTACTTTTAAGTATCTTTCTACGATATTCATTGAGTCTGCATCATCTTTGCACAAGAAACTGAAAAGCAAACAGCAAATTATAAGATGTTTTTCTAGGAATTATTCCAGCATTAGTAAAAGAGATTAGTGATTTTGTGGTTTTACTCATTAAAGTAGAACCTGCGAGAGAATGCGCTAGTGCAAGCATCTCACTTGCGAGACACTTTTATTAACAAGTAGGGCTTGGAGTACGCCTGTTGCTTACCATTTTTTGGCTTCCATGGCACTCATCTTTACAGCCTTGTAATTGGTTACTGTGGGCCTAGCACCATTTCCGTTACTCTCAGTGGAGCAGGAACCAAGCACTGATTGATTCAACCTAATCCATGCCTGCCTGCTGCTCCTTACTTGATTGAGGTACTAAATGTTCTTGTTAACTTCTAGTGCCATGCAAACAGAAGGTGTCTGACGAGCAAAAACGTGCCCATCAGGACAAACAAAATTTGCTAGGTCTTATTTTATTACCTTGCACTCGTATTTTCTTTTGTTTTTGCGTGAGGGCGCTGTTCTAAAAAAATTACGATTATCATTTTGTCAATATTGCAAAACAGCATTGTTTCTTTCTCACGTGTAATTTCTGAAATGATGCATAGTTGTGTGGCTCTCCCCTATCCAAACCATACCAATCTACACTAATCTACCCCACCTTACCTCACCCCAATCCACCCCACTCAATCCAATCCACCCCAGATCAATCCAATCCACCCCACCCCACCCCACTCCAATCCAATCCACTACCCACAATCCAATCAAATCAACCACACTCCAATCCTTCCAACCCACCCCACTCAAATCTGCCCCACTCCATTCCAAAACAATCAGCGCCACTCCAATTCGCCCCACTCTAATCCAAAACACTCTGTTCCACTTCAATATCCCACACTCCAATCTGACCCACTCTAATTCATAAAAATCTGACCCACTCCAGTCCAAAATAATCTGACCCACTCCAATATGCCCCTCTCCAATGCAAAACAATCAATCATAATTCAATCAATCAGGATTTATAAAGCACCGCTAATCATACAATTGGTTATCCAGGCACTTGCAGGTATCAGAGGTTTATTGAACAGCAAGGTCCTCAGGGCCATTCAGAATTCTGGAAGTGAGGTGATGGTCCATAGGCGTGTGGGGAAGATGTTCCAGGTTTTTGCAGTGACGTGAGAGGAGTGTCCTCCACTTCTGCTTCGGTAGATGCAGAGCGTAGTTTTCTTTATGGTTGGTGGAAGTTCAGGCAGTGCTTAATGTACGTCGGTCCTTGATTGTATAGTGCCTTGTGTGCATGGGTCAACAGCTTTAATTGGCATCTCCTCTGTATAAAGAGCCAGTGGAGTTGGCTGTGGTGGGGTGTGATGTGGGTTTGTAGGGGAAACCTGAGGATGAGTCTGGCTGTGGCGTTCTGTATGGTCTGAAGTCTCTGTAGGAGGAGCGCTGCGATTCCTACATAGAGGGCATTATGGGCTGGTGATAAGGGCCTGTGTCATGGGGTGTCTCATGTATAGTGGTAGCCACCTGAAGATCTTACATAGCATGCCCAAAGTGAGGAAGCTGGCGGAGGAGACAGCATTGATCTGTGATTTCGTGGTGAGCTTGTCAATGATGATTCTGCGGTTTCTGGCGTGATCAGAGGGAGTGGGTGTGGGTTCTAGGTCTGATGGCCACAACATGTGTTGCTGCTGTTGCCAAAGATCAGTACATCTGTCTTGTCTGTGTTCAGCTGCAGGCAGTTGTACTTCATCCAATCAGCGACATTTGTCATACATCAGTGGAAGTTGGTTCTGGTGGTGGAGTGGTTGTCAGTGATGGAAAGGATGAGTTGGGTGATGTCTGCGTAGGAAATTATGTTGAGACCATGGGATCTGTCGATGTTGGCCAGCGGGGTCATATATGCGTTGAAGAGCGTGGGGTTAAGGGATGAGCCATGCGGGAGACCAGAGGTGATTTCCTTGGCTTCAGAGATGAAAGGTGGGAGTTAGGACTTCTGGGTTTTTCCAGCGAGGAAGGAGGTGGTCCATCTGAGCTTGTTCCCTTGGATGTCAGGGGCATATTTATACTCTGTTTGCACCAGATGAATCTTCCAATATCACATCATTAACACTCAATCACACACCCTTCCAAGCAATACGTACTGTGTAAGGGGTGTGTAATGTGTTTCGCTGCAGGTCAAACACCATGAGACACATAGCATGATGATGCTGACTCTAATGAAGGTGACATGGAATCATTGAGGCAGTACCAGCATCTCAAATTACTCCTGGGGTGACATTGCCCACTAGCAATAAGGAAGTGGGCTGTGCTATGAACACATATTGATGTGACACTAATGCAAAGTGCACACTGCTACACATACGGATTGAGACAATTCCACATATACATAACAGATGTACAGGCACATGGACCTTCTGACACTAAAACCTTCACCCCCACAACCAAGTTAGCCAGCTTGCCAGGAGCAGGTTCAGTAGTGTAGGTACATGTTTGCACATGAGCCAAATCGGCGAGGGCACAAAAATAGGTTTGCATAGAACTTGTCCCACATGGGATAATTGTGAATTGTCAATTGGGAATACTACAGTGTTGCCAACGTATGGAGATGTGTTGTACATTGTCACCTACCCAAATCATAGGGCCTCACTGTTGTATTTCACATGCAATTACATATGTTTAATTGGATGGGATGTTCAGCCCATATAGTGCAACTGTGTGTGTGGAAGTATCATGTAACCTCCAGTGAAGGCACATGGACACTTCTTTCACAAGACATAATGAATGGGAGATACACAATGAACTGCAAGTCTAGAAATATACCGCTGATATCAGGTCAATCAGCCAAACCACAGTTTTGATAGTTAAACAACCCAATGCAGAAAGAACATCTTAGAAGCCTAGTATCCCACACAATACCACAAACGCAGATGAGTCACAGACGACACAAGATCACAACTGCCATGCAAAGTGATAATCAAGGTGCAACCAACAACCAAATATTTACCCTAATTTTCTCTTTCAGCTGATCAGGGTTACGGGATCCAGCCATGGATCATGACCCCATTTGCCAACCCAAGCACAGAAACAGAGTGTGCCTATAATGAGGCACATCGTAGGACACACACCATAGTTGAGAGGACTTTTGGCATCCTGAAGTCCAGATTCAGGTGCCTCGACATCACCGGAGGCAGCCTCCTATATTCACCTGAAATGATCTGCAAGATCATTTTGACCTGTGGCATCCTGCACAACATTTGTGTAAGGAGGAACATTCCCCTCTATGAACCAGACCAAAAGGGGGAGGTAGAGGAGGATGCTGTCCGTGAAAATGAGGGGGAACATCCAAACACTGCTGCAGGATTGCGTTGCAGACAACACATCGTACAAAACTTCTTCTAGCTATAGAAACCATACCACTTTGTTATCATATGACATTAAACACCTACCTTCATCACTCAATCATGCTCTGGGTAGTTTTTTGTGCATCACATCATCCCTAGGAATCATAATCAGAGTTTAGCCTCATGGAGCATTGCAGAAATACAGATTAGGATCCTGAAAAAGCCACATCACATTTGATGGCTATGAATGTACAGCCAACATCACACACAGTATAAATTACATAGATCCTGTCTATTTCACATGTGAAGGGCAATATCAGAGGACCACAGCTATGAGACACATCCATGTTGCCAACATGGTCCATTGCAGCACATGACACACAATTAAGACACCATCAATCATAATGAAAAAATGTGTCTCATACATGAGGCAGTGGATGTGCCATTGCATTGGTAACAGGAATGTATGACCAGACCCTTGACAGCAGTAAGTGTGACATCAGCTATCTCTGCAAATAGTATGTGTAACAAGAAGTCCATCTAAGCTAAAAATATAGCACGAGTGCCCCAAGTATGACAAGCATTGCTCACAAAACATGCCCTGCGCAGTCCATCCCAGGTAATAAGTCCTGCCACTGCCATGTTTTAAGTCTCTCCCCACCCTTCTCTAGGGGGGCCTGTAAATGGACTATCTGTAGCCTGAGATTCCTTACCTACACACACCCAGACTCCCATTCTGACTCCTGTGTGCTTCCCACTTCAGGACGGCATGCCATAGTCATAGTTCATCAGTCTGCATGGACTTCAGGTCAAATAATGCACTGCCTGGTAGTCCGTAAGACCTGTTATCAGCTGTTCATTGCTTCCCATGGGAAAGGTCCACTTGGACCTTAGAACTTGATTCTCAACTCCACGACTTGTGAGAGACTGAAGCTGCACACACCTGTGAACACTACCATGCAGACCAGCCATTTGAACCTGCCCTGACCTTGCTGCTGCCTGGAACTTCTTAGAAGCTGCCAGTTTCAGAATTTCCTTGTTGTGTATTGGCATACAAATCACTTGTGTACTAGAGCTCTTGGGGGATTGTGTAACGTTGCATACCACAGCACAAACTGTTTTTAGTTCCCACAGTGTAGTTCCTGCTTGTTCCAGTCTGAGTCTGCTCCCTGTGTATTTGCCTTGTTCATGTTTGTTCCTGACAGAGCCTGCATCCTGGTAGCCAGACTGGTTCCAGGATTTGCGTTCAACATAGAGGTTCCCTGTGGCTACATTTGTCTCATATTTGCTTCCCATGCCCTCTCTTGCCTCATGGGTTATTGTGTGTGGTAGCTCTACAATTAATCCTCAAATAGATAGTATATTTTAATCATGTTACTCATCGTAATCAGTTCTCAGACATGTATTCAAATGGCCTAATCCAGCCCCCATCCCTTGTCTGGTATTGCCTGTAAATATGTTTGCCAAACAGTGACAGTGTGCTATGGCTGTATGCATGGATTCGGGATGGTGCCTCCAGCACAACAAACAAGGCTTGCCAATGTGTATGTGAGGACAAAACATGTTTTTGCCCTGACGGTCCACATACAGAATCACTTCTGCCACTACCTTTTGATGGTGCTTGCGTGGTGACTAGCTGTGAGATTAATTAGCACAGAGGCACTGATGTTCCCTGTTGCAGTGGGAATTTTCCAGACCACCCTGTGTACACATGTTGTGATGAAAGGTGCCTGTTACCTATTACTCATCCATTAAGTTCTTGAGCACACCAAGGTTGCCCTGTCATCAGCCTTAATAAAGTTCTGCAGTGGCATATCGCCATGTGTGTCGTTAGTTGATCTTTGGCTTAAGGGCAAATCTGCATTGAAAGATACTCTGTTAATTGAGGGAATGGCTCCACAGACTCAAGACTAGACCTGCACAAAACTATGACAACATGGAGGCCAATACTGGCACAAGGTACGCATGGCCACACACTTGAAATGGATACCTTTGTGCAATAAACCACTGGAAATATGTGAACACATGCAGCATGGTCTGTTGGTCCTCCACAGCCACAGGAGAAACATAGGTCATTAACATTAGTCAAACTGTGGTGTAGCAAAACATTTTTGGATTGGATTTGGGACTCTGTGTCACAAACACTGTACCTACCTAGCATGTTCAAATGCCTGACTCAAGAGTAGTGTACACACAAGTGACCATGAAGTGGTATCCAACATTTCATTACATGTGATGGGTTACATTTCTGACATTGCCGTTATCAACCATCCTCTATCTACCCTGTGTATAGTTTGTCATGGGAGATACCAATTTTATTCCAAAAGTTTGTGTTGCTGTTGTGTCAGTTAAGAGAGCTAATCCGGCACTACAACAGGAGTATCACGGTCCACAGTAGTGTGGTCTGCCACATGTGCCCAAAACACTAGAACACACACAGCAGGTCATAGCATCCTATCTTTGTATAGTTCTAGCCTTCATGTATGTTAAAAAAAGAAAAATGACATAAACACAGTTATAGACAGATATTTTGACACAAATGTGTCAAAAAAGACGCATATGCGTCAAAATATGACGCATATGCATTAGAAAATGCCGCTCACACACATTATACATCGATTGGTCCCTAGCGTTAATTTCAACACTGCACCCCATGAAATCGTTGATCCTGCGGGGGTATTTAGAAGCATATGCGTAAAAAAATATTTACACAAAGCCTGTAAGCGTCATAAAATTTCACACATCATAATAAAAACACATCGCATTTGAGACAGGAAGTGATGTAATAGGATATCCTGTGTACAGAAATGGTACAGTGGGTGTACTTTCACTTTCACTTTGCAGTCTGTGATTCTTCTAGACTGTGTGGCTGTGTATAGAGTTGTGTCTGTGGATATTGTGCTTTTGTCTCCTGTGTGCCATTTCTATTGTCATCTGTTGTTTTTGTAATTGTCTGTGTAAATCAGTGTAAGTATGTTTTTGTCATGTTTGAGATTAGTTGTGTCTTTGTACTGTTGGGAGTGTGTTAGTGGGTATTGTTAGTTGGGGTGTTGTTGGGCTGCTTGTGGGTTCTTTAAGTTTCCTTTTCATACCTTCTTTCCCTGTATTTCCCTCTTTACCCTTTTCTATCCCTATTATTTCTGATATGTTGAGAAGGCTACGTCTGGGGAGAATGGCTGAGGAGGAGCCGGGGGCTTTTATTTGGCTGGTGTGCCACTTCCTCCCCCTGATGTTGGAGGCTGGTGGCAGGGTGATACAGGAGTATCACGCCAAGGCTAGGAGGCTCAGGTGGTCAAAGGTGCTGTTCCACCTAAAAAGACTCTTCAACAGCTAGTGCAACGACCACCAACTAAAACATTGCTGGGCTGACCTGGTGGCCAGAGAGCAAGCCCTGCTGGACCACCTGGGTGTGGTGATTGGTGGCCCTGTTGGTGAGTACAAATTAGACTAATGAGTACAGTTAAATGCTCTGTAGTGACAGTAGCAGATTTTGTATCATGCTGCATGCAATATTTGTGGACATGTGGAATGCAAGTTGAAGAAACTGTGGCCCTGATGAATACTATTTTTGCTACGCATTACTGTCATTTCTTGATGCAAAAGCTGCAAAAACTTACCTAAGACAACTTTATCTTGTTAATAAGGCTGCTTTTACGTCAATAGATGATGGTAATGGGCACAAACAAAAGTAATATTCAGGGCCTGTGAGTGTACCAGGAATTTGATGTATTTCACATGCTAATGCAAGTAACCAAAGTTGTTCCCAAATCCTTTAATACATGTCTGCACAGTATTCATGGCCCTATGTACAAATATCTTCCTAACCTCAGTTACTGTCTTAGGCTGATATTTCGACTTGGTTTGTGCAGCATTTAAATTAATTATGGATGCCAATGTAATGCACACTTGATAATATCTATTTTTTTGTGATACTTTCCATAGCTGTAGCGTAAACAAATGAAGCAAATGCTACACATAAAAAAAAAAAAATTACATCTGGCCCTAAATTCATTGTTTCTGTGTGTTTACGTCTGGACAGATAATATTTCACATGGACAAATGTAATTGTGCCCTGATTCTACCAGATTGTAGTAGCAGTACACAGGTTCCTCTTGTGGCTTTTCAGAGTAGGTGTAGAATTCCCATCATTGAGTAGCATAGCCCAACAACATTTTTGCCTTGGGCACAATTGCTGGTACAGAGCTGGTGCATTTGCCATCTGTGTCACTTTATAGCCAAACATTTTTCTAAAGTTAATGGGTCATCATGGGATCCCTGACCTTTGTGAATGCATGGTCAGAAAATATTTATTTGCATGATGTTGTGCAAGGGACCACTGACTGCTTCCATCATACATTTAAAGTCACAAAATAGTTTGCTAGTTTATGTTTGGTACACCCTTGTTGATCTAGTGCAGCATATGTACAATTGTTGACTTCTCAGTATGAAGGCTATCACAGACATGGTTGTATTCTAAGATCAGCAGGCCAGCATTCCTGTGAGTGCCGCCATTCCAAAGGTGCTTACAAATCGAGACCTACGTCATCAAGATTGCAGAAGTAGGACATTTGCTAAACCATGTTTCAATTAGGGGACAGTGTCAGTTCGGTTGTATAACCACAGATCACCCAACTTGGCAAATGAAAGCTAATGAATGTGGCAAACTGTGATCTACAATACCTGATATATGTACACAGGGCCCAGAGTAACACATTTCAGGTGCAATGACTACACCTGTGTCTATGCATTCTGTCACAGATGATCAAAATAGACACTGTCAGCAAATATTTGTTAGTTGTTTTGATTTAGATAAATGGCCAACCCATGTTTAGCATAATTTTGTCATCAAGTAACACACAGGATCCCTGCTATCATGGTGTCATAGGGGGCATATATGGCTCTGGGTACACCGCCAATGTGGCATATATAACCTGCATACAACACAGGCACACATATAATGGACCATTGAAAGCACAATCATTCCAGAACTCAACTCAACCCACATGAGCATCACACAGTAACTCATTTTCCCTTGATGCACAAGCCACACTACCTGAGTCACTGGTATTGCAGTGCACCAGGAATGTGGCTTTGCATGTCTCTCATAATAACAAATGATGAAATGGAGTACCCTCTAGAAACAATTCAGCACTAAATTGAGTAATCATGTGTGGCACCACATGATTGTTAGGGCCAGTGCATGTGTGCATATTTGTGTCTATCACTCACTGGAGTGACAGTGTCAATGCATGTTTGCAGTAGTATGTCTGTTGGGGTGTCTACATGCCTGATATGCTGTTCTATCATATAAAATGTTGCACACAGTAATTTGTTCATCTAAGTTATGTACAGGGAGCAGACATTGAGCACATTTCACCCTTCCATGTTTTACAGGTGGACCAGCCCCCTACACAATTGGTGAAGTGGCTCAATTTGCAGAACCAGACGTATCCAGTAAGTGTTGATATGTCTGTCATGTGTTGTGTATGCAGCTGTTGTGTGATTGACTCCTGTGTGTTGGACTCATCGCAAGGTATGATGTGCTGGCACATGGTCTAATATGTGACTTGGCTGGAGGTTGATAATTTGTTCCATGTTTGAGTTGGACATTCTGTGGTGGAGATTCATATATTGGGAGTCGAGTGCTGTGCTATAGGCATGGGTAGGTGAACAGGGTGATTTGTTGCTACATGTATGCCAATTATTAATTTGGAGGTGGCCAGTTTCATGATTTAGTCAGCAAATCATACCCTGATTCACACAGACCAGTGATGCCGAAGTATTACCCACACACTTGAGCATCCCTGTTAACTAATGAACATGTAGGACTGAATGTTTGACTTCCTAGCAGCCTATAGCTTCACATGTAGTGCTCCGTTTATGTGGCACTTGAGTGACATGTCATAGGTGTGCATGCAGGTCAAGCCCAGATGGGTGCTTGCATCTATGTGTTTGTTTTTGGAAAGGTATCAGTGAGATCTAATGATGTTGACAATTGTCTGCAAAAGGAAACATAAATGTGGATGTGATTGTCCAATATTTGAGTCAATCCTAGTTAGCAGCCCTCCTAACCTGTGGTGGACTGACTAAACCCATGGACAGCTGTCCAAAGCTTCCTGCCTGTCCTTGATGTTTGAATGTATGTGTTGCATGTCCACCCCCCCCCCCTGAGCACAGGGTTAGGGTTAGGAAATATGTGTACCTAGGTGTGAGGATCCCAGTGTAGAAGACAGACATGTAATTCAAACATTCATTTGTTCCAACCTAGGATGCCCCCTCATGATTAGCAACTGCATACCGTCCAGGCAATTCCATTTACAAATCACAGGTCTTGTGGGCCTTGGTTGTCTTCCATAAGATAGTCATTAGTAGGCCTGACACATGTGGAGTACTTGCAGCATTTGTTATGTGACTAATAGCAGTACAAAGATGCACAGATCATTTAAGTAGGTGCAAACTTTTTTGTGCATTGCTGTACTGTTAGATAGTAGATGTGTAGGGTGGGTTGGTCTGTCATTCCTCAGGGACATTCTATGATCTGTACCGTGATTTGGACAGTATCAGCTATTTTTGAGGAAGTGTTACAATATAATCTGTAAAAGTATCACATAATGATGTAACTAATGTTTGGCTTTCTCTATTGTTACAGCTGCCAACATGAATGTCCATGAGATCAGGGAATTCCAGAGGCGGGCAATACGTTACCGCCACATGCTAGATGTGGAGTCTGGGTTCTGCAATATGGCACGCCGGTATTGCCATAAGAGAGCCACAGGGGTCTGGAGGGCATTTGACCAAGGGGGGGCAGCCTTGCCCACAACAGCCACCACCACCACTACAGCTCAGACCACAGTCACCCAAAGGATGACAGCCACTGTTGCAGGTCCCTCAACCTCATCTGCCCCAGGCCCACAGGCAGCAGCTTCTGTACCTCCCCCTCCAAGCACGGCACCGGCACCAACAGTACCATCAATAAGTGGAACACAGACAATCACAGCTAAAGTGATGGACAATGTAGAATTTCAGAACATGAGACGTGACATGCAACAGATGTTGCACGGGATGGACAGGCTGCAGCAGGAGGTGTCCTGCAATAGCAGGAGACTGCAGGGTATTAAGAAGATCCTGCGGAGGGCCAATTTGTGACTTTTGGATCCTCACCCATGGTTCCCTCCACTCCCTCCTCTTTCCTGGTTCTTATCTTTAGTGGGTTTAGGGGGTTTAGTGTTAGGTTAGAGTAGGCTGTTAGTTTAGTTAGTATAAGTGGGTTGGGGTGAACGGGGTTATATTATTACATGTTTTTTTGTGGGTGGGGGATTATGTTGGGGTTTAAGTGTAAAAAACAAAAACAGTTTTAAAAATAAAATAAAAAAATAAAAAATAAACTATATTTGTTTAGGATAAGTTAGTATGTGTTTAGGTTAGTATATGTTGTCCTACATGTGTCCCGTCATATAAGGGGGGTTGATTTTTAGATTGTTTAGTTAAATGTGATAGGTATGTTTAGCTTAGGGTAGTTAGGGCCAGTTGTGGGTAATGTGTAGTTAGGTTAGTGAAGGTGTTTCCCCTAGTTTTAGTATCCTGTATTACTGTGAAATAAAGTTTTAGGAACTCCTTTACAGTATGTGTCATATGCTTGGGGATCAGGGCCTTGGCATGGGTGAACTGTGTCAATTTAGTATTTGCATTTGTGTTCCATCCTGCATCAGAATCCCATTATTGATGTGGTTTTTCACAATTCCTAATGTGCAGTCACATTGGCAGCTACACCAAAGCTACTTCTCTATGCATCTGCCATCCTTTGCACCCACCACTCAAGGTTACTATGGTTCCCAGTGTTGTGAAGTTTGGATGTGTTTTTAAATCTGTCATCGTTTGAGTCCTGATTTGGAATCTTGGGCACTGTGGTACGTCGGCCTGCAGGCTGATGTTCATGTGAACCGTGATAAGCTGAGTGATGTTACATTCTTATGTAGTATTGTATACATAAATCACACCTATCATTTCTTACATTGTACTCCCAGGTTACATATTTGTCCATACACTCGTACACATCCATTCCTGCTGTATGGTGTGTGTGTGATGAAAGTTTATAGCCAGATGTCACATACATAAATATTGTCTTGAAGGGAATGTTGGCCACATTGATTTTCAGCTTATATATACCTTGAAGCGGACTTTTTCAGTCCAACACAGCATTATACTGTTTGTTTTCAATTTACTTCAGAAATAAGCCTCAGGAGGCGCAGATGATGATACAATCCAGACCCCAGTGCATAGTTATCAGCCTACAACCTTTCAATGCAGTTGTACTGACATTCTATGGCCATTGACATGTGACATACATCACTAATCTCCTACACAGTTTATGTGTCACATTACACAGAGACAAAGTGGTTGTGTAAGTGCTATTTATTTTAAAGTGCTGTAGTGCAATAATTACATAGTCCAGGATTGTGAGTCCATTAGTGTAACGCCTTCTATAGAGAAGCAACACAAGTGCAATGGGACATGTCATTGGACATGCTGAGGTGAAGTGTCATACAGTGCAGAGGAACATGAATTGCCAGTGAGGTAGTGAGAGACATTCACAGAGCATAGTGTCAAGGTAAACAGTGTGCTGGAGAACAGTGCATGTGACCAACTGTAGCAAGACTGGCATGTTAACAAGCACAGGACCTAGGATATCAGTGCCCATCTGGCATGGACTGATGCTACCGGGTACTCCTACGGGTGAAGGTGATCTGTTCCACGTCTTCATCTTCTGATGTGTGTGTCGTCTCCTCTGCCCTTGGTGGTGGTGGGTTTGAAGGGGCAACACATACTTCAGTGTTTGAAGGCGTGGAGTCAGTATTCCCGGTAGCTGCCAACTGTGGGGCTATTAATGGCATTACTGCAGCAAGGGGGGAGCTGCTGGTTCTTGACTATAGCAGCTATATCACTGTGGTAGGTAGGCAGCCAGGTCGGTCCTGAGGGGGTCATGATTGCATTCGTGCACAGAGTGAAAGGTTTGGGATGGCAGGTGTTGTGGCAATCACCTTACCGCTGTGGTGAATTCCCTTACACATTGTTGTGGTCCTTGCAGGATGGATGGTAGCACTTGCATGGCTGCTGCCTGTTCTGCAGATTACATCATGCTCGTGTGCATCCCCTCAAGGCTGGCTGCCATATTTTGCATCTCCTTGGCCAGCTCCCGCTGAACTCAAACTACAGTCCTCTCAAAGGTGGTATCAGTGTCCTCAGAGTCCTCAGCTGGGTTGGAGCTGGCAGGTCGTACTATTGGGGTGGTGGGTGGGTCATCTGTGATGGCTGCTACTTCTGTGCTCCTCCTTGTGACTGAAGGTGGGGTCTTGAGGTTTCCAAGGACATCTTGGAGAGCCTGCTGGTTAATGTTTGACAGCTCGTCATCTATGTCATCAGGGAAGTCCAGGACAGGCATATCCCCAGGAGAGCCATCGTCCTCTGCAATTAGATATTGTACAATTAGTGTGTCTGTGTTGTGGCATTTGTAATGTGAGGTTAATGACTTCCTATTAGTGGACCATTGTAATCTTGGTTCCTGTTCATTGTTCCTGTCATTAAGATTAGCATTCTCCCAGACCTATGCCCCACCTGCATGTCACATGTAGTGTGGGCAGTCTAGGGAATTGTCTGCGTCACATCCTCTAGGTGTAGGTTCTGTCCAAATTTTATGTTGCCACCTTATTGTCCTACTCAGCTCTCCGTCTACTTCCATTATCATGGTGAGGCCTTGCACTGGCTGTGGGTGTTCTGATGCCACTGGCACCACACTTAACAATCTGGAACTGACCCAGTCTCAGATATTTCATATCCACCTATATGTTGCTGAGACCTAGCATATACTATGTATAGCATTTGCATGGCATGATGCAAGTGTCCGCATTGGTAGTGTGTAATGTTGATGTTGGGGAAGGTGTGCTACATTGGATTGCATTGATGGTCCTGGCAGTGTTCCATTTCCTCTTATGACTGTGCAGGTGTGTTTAACTAGCTAGACACATTTGGCCTCACCCTCAATGCTGTTTTCTTAGCAGTATGACAGATGGGATGTTGCAAGGTGGCATTGCAGCTATTGTAACACAGGCGCGGGGTAGACCCTGAAATGTGCAGCATGGGTATGCCATTATTGCTGTGTACGTCATAATGTAAGTAACAATACCTGATGTTTATTGCGCCTATAGACATGAGCATTTGACAGGATTTGCACTTTGTTAGGAATTACAGGTGATTGATAACGTTGTCATCCTGAACCCTCTATTTTAGGTGTGTTTGATCCATGGGCATGTAACTGCCATAAGTTACTTGACCTGCACACACAGCACAGGTTGTAGTGCCAACTGTTGTCAATGGTAAATACCACTTGGGGATATGGCCTGAGACTGTTAATTGAGCCCTCGTTCATGTAGTGACAAAACCAGCTGTTGGGTGACAGCAGGCCAGTTTTACGTGGTACCCTCCTGGACTGCCTTTGCCTTTCCAACCTTGGCATGGCAGAGTACCCCCATTCAAAGGTTGTTGGTGCAGTGTTGTGCTGTGCCCCAGGTTTCCCCTGCACAGCCCATGCACCTGTGCCTTCCCCCTTTGCCCTTTCCCCTACCTGATTATCATGGCTGACATGCATTGTGTAGTAGGTATGTCCCCCTCCTGCTTACAGTTAACATTTAGGCATTTTTGTCCCCCATGCAACTTACCCTGCATCTGTGTGGTTTCCTGGTAGTCTGCGATGTCCTGCCCTTGAACCCTTGAACTGCCACCATCACCTCCATGTGGTCCAGGGCCTCCTGCGGTGCTGGACTCCCACCTCCAGTCTGCAGTGCTGCCTTCCTGTTCCTTGCCATCTTTTCCTTGGTCCTCCACTTGCAGTCATGCCAGCGTTTCTTGCTCTCAGTGACTGTTCTCTGTACTTCTGCCACACTGTTTATTTTGTCGAGAATTTGTCGCCAAATTGCCTCTCTCCTCCCAATTGGTAATTTTGAGGTGACAAAAAGTTGATGGTGGTGTTTCGTCACCTCTTTCACCAGTATTTCATGCTCCTCTGCACTGAACCGGAACTTTATTTTCTTCTTCTCCCTCTCCTGGGTCTTGTCTGGGTCTTCCTGGCTGGTTCCTGGTCGCTTGTAGTCTTCCTGGGGTCTCTCATGGCTTCTGAGATCCATTTTGGGGCTCCTTTGCACATTTTGCTGTGTTTGCGCTCCTTTTTGACGCTATTGCGGCAAAAAAAAGGCACGTATCCGGTTTGCGACATCGTAAACCGGATTAAAGTCATTTTTACCGCGTTAACGTTGATTTTCTTTATGACGTGGCACAATGGTTTCAGTAAAAAAAAATTACTCTAACCCGTAGTTTGCACCACGGAGCGTCAAAGTATAAATTTGACACCCGGGTGGCGCAAAGAAATGGCATTAGGCGGCGTTAAACTTATTGATGCAAAAATGCATCAGTGCTGTTTTGCGTCAAAAAGTATAAATATGGCCCTCAATGTGGTGGAGTCAGATCAGCATATGGTGGGATATGGTGTCAAAGGCTGCTGAGAGATCGAGGAGGATCAAAGCTGCTGTTTGTCCTCAGTCGAAGAGGGTTCAGAGGTCGTCATGGCTGCAATCAGGGCAGTTTCGGTGCTGTGATTGCTGCAGAAGCTATATTGGGGGGCATTGAGTAGTTGGTTCTGATGCAGGTATGTCATGAGTTGCTTATTGATGATCTTTTCCAGTACCTTCTCTGGGAATGGGAGCAGCGAGGTTGGCTGGTAGTTTTTGGGTTCGCTCGGGTCAGCGGATGGTTTTTTGAGCAGTGGTCTACTTTGGCATGTTTCCAGGCATTGGGAAATATTGTGGTGTTGAACAGGGTGGCGAGTTCCTGGCCGATCCTTTGGTTTCCAAGGTTGAAGATGTAGTGCGGGCATGGGTCTGTGTGAGTGGATGGATTTCATGGTGGAGGTGATATCCTGGGCAGAGAGAATGTTCCAGGTGGTGAGTATGTGGTTTATATTGATTATCGTGGTGTCATATGTGTCGAGGAATTCAGTAGGTGTGGGTTAGGGTTCGAAGTTTCTGTATATGGTTGCTATCTTGTCGTGGAAGAAGTGGGCAAGATTGTCACTCGGCTCCTGTGAGGGTGTGATGTTGTTTTCACCAGAAGCTGGGTTGGAGAATTCCTTAACGATGTTGAAAAGTTCCTTGGTGTTGTTGGCACTAGTTTTGATGTGTGTGGCAAGGGCTGTCTTCTTTATTGCCCTCAGGTGGTGGTACAGGTTGAGGGAGGTCTTGAAAGAAACCTTCCCCACTCCAATCTGCCCCATTCCAACCCAAAACAATCTGTCCCTCTCCAATCGGCACCACTCCAATCTAAAACCATCTGCCTCACTCCAATCTGGCCAACTGCAATCCAAACCAATCTGTCCCACTCCAATCCAAACCAAGGTGCCCCACTCCAATCCAAAACAATCTGCCCCATTACAATCTTGCCAACTCCAATTCAAAACTATCTGCCCCACTCCAGTCCAAAACAACCTGTCCCACTCCAATCCAAAACTATCTGCCCCACTCTAATCTACCTGACTCAAATTCACCCCATTCCAATCTGCCCCTTTCCGATCCAAAACAATCTGCCGCAATCCACTCTGCCCCACTCCAATCTGCCCCACTCCATTCTGCTCCACTCCAATCCAAAACAATCTGAAATACTCTAATCTATCCACTCCAATCTGCCCCACTCCAATTTTATACTGCCTTCCCACTCCAATTCACCAAATTCAATCTGCCCCACTTCAATCCAAAACAATCTGCCCCATTCCAAACTAAAACAATCTGTTTCACTCCAATCCAAAACAATCTGCCTAACATCCAATCTGCCCCACTCCAGTCAGCCACATTCAAATCCACCCCACTTCAATCCAATCCATCTCACTCCAGTCCACCTACTCCATCCTAATTTACCTCACTCAATCCACCACAACCCACCCCCCTACACTCCAATCCAATCCACCCAACTCAATCCAATTTACCCCAATCCATCCCAATCCAATCTACCCCAGTCCAATCTAGCCCACCTCACCTCACCCCAGTCCAATCCACACCACTCCAATCCAGTCCACCTCACCTCACCCCAGTCCAATCCACACCACTCCATCCCAATCCACCCCACTCCAATCCAGTCCACCTCACCTCACCCCAGTCCAATCCACACCACTCCATCCCAATCCACCCCACTCCACTTCAATCAACCACAATCCACCCACTCCAATCCAAAATATCTGTCCACTCCAATCTGTCCCACTCTAATCTGTCCACTCCAATATGCCTCACTCTAATCCAAAACAATCTGCTCACTCCAGTCCACCAAACTCCAATCTGCCGAACTCAAATCCAAAACAATCAGCCCACTCCAATCGAAAGCAATCTGTTCTACTCCAATCCAAAACAATCTGCCCAACTCCAATCTGCACCAGTCCAATCTGCCCCCTCCAGTCCTCCCCACGACAAGCTGCTCTACTACAATCCAATCCATCTCACCCTGGTCCACCTACTCCATCCCAAATCACCCTACTCCAGTCCACCACAATCTACCCCACTCCAATCCAATCCACACTAATCCAAACCATCCCAATCCATCCCAATCCAATCTAACTCACTCCAGTCTAGTCCACCGCCCCCAGTCCAATCCACACCACTCCACCCCAATCCAATCTAATCTAATCCACAATCCATCCCACTCCGATCCAAAAAAATCTGCTCCATTCAAATCTGCACCATTCCAGTCCAAAACAATCTGCCCCACTTCAATCTGCCCCACTCCCTTCCAAAACAATCCACTCAACTCCAATCTGCCCTACTCCAATCCACCCCACTTCAATCCACCTCACCCCTGTCCAATCCACCCCTCTCCAAACCAACCCACAACCACACGAGCCAAATCCAATCCACCCCACTCTAATCAACACCACCCCAATCCAATCTACCTCAGTCCAATCCACCTCATCCCAATCCAGTCTACCCACTCCAATCCACATCAGTCCACTCTACCCCAATCTTATCCACTCTGCTCAATCCAATTGCCCTAACTCCAATCCAATCTATCCAATCCACACCACTCCAATCTAATCCACCACAATCCACCCCACTTCAAAACAACCTGCCCCATTAAAATCTGCCCCACTCCAATCCAAAACAATCTGCACCACTCCGATCTGCGCTACTCCAATCTAAAACAATCGACCTCACTCCAATCCGCCCTACTCCAATCCACCCCAGTCCAAACCAAGCCACCTCACCTCATTCCAATCCACCCCAGTCAATCCAACCCACCTCATTCCTATCCAATCCACCCCACTGCAATCCAATGTACTCCACTCCAATCCACCCCACCCCATCCCACACCAAACCAATCCATCCTGCTCCAAACCATCCCTCTCCTTCCTCCCCACTCCATTCCACCCCTCTCTACCCCACCCTAATCCAATCCAACCCACCCCACCCCACTCAAATCGACCCCACCCACCCAAATCCACCCCTCCTTATTTCAATCCACCCATTCCAATCTATTCTACCCCACCCCAACCTAATCCACCCCATCCAGTCCACCCTTTCCAATCCACCCGACTTCAATTCATCCCACTCAAATCCACCCCACTTCAGTCCAATCAACCTCACTCCTGTCCAATCCACCCCATTCTACCCGAATCCAATCTACCCAACCCCAGTTTAGTCCACCCCACTCATTCCAATCGATGCAGCCATCCACATTCCAGTCCACACCACTCCAGTCCAATCAAGTTCAATCCACCCCACTCAAATCCACCCCACTCCAATCCACCCAAGTCCAGTCCAATCCACCCCATTCCAATCCAATCCAATCCATGCCACTCCAATTTAATCCCTCCCCTACTCCACTCTACATCAATCTACTCGAACAAACCCACTCTACAACACTCTACTCCCCCACTCCACTCTAGGACACTTCACACCACTAACTTTAGCCATGCTGAACAGTAGCTACCCTGCTTTACAACATGGCAAAACACATTGTCAAAGGGCATAGCTCTTGTATAGGAGAGACCTATTGGCTTTGCCAATGATTGTTTTTAAAGATGGTATTTGTGCTATTTCTAAACTACTGTAACTCGCTAAACTTATTTAGCAAGAAAAGGAGTACCCTTATCTCTTGGGCCACCAGCCAAAAGACATCATATCCACCATGTGAATTCACCTCCATTCCTTAGTTGCCTGGCACCTCTCCATTGTCACTATATACGTATTTTTGGTTAGTCTACTACATAACTGTAAATGTAAGTTAAGAAGCACTCTCTCTCTTCCTCTAAGCAATTGTTGAGCCCTGCGACTACATCTCATTGGCTTTAACCTCCAACTCTTCTGGCAAATTTAAGAGAAATAGCCTGAATAGTTCTATGCTTTGCCTTTGTAAAAATTTGGAGAAAAATATGGCAACCAAACCGGAGAGCGTATGGACATTACCTGGCTGTTAGTTTAATTAGTAGTGTGTCATTCTGATGACTTGGGATTGGGAGGTGGACGAATCCCTGGAATAAACTGTATAATCCATGTACATTGATTTTTATATCTAATGATACCATCATACCCTATAGATTGTTCAAATTTACATTCACTAAATTCATCAATAGATTAGACAAACTGGTACATTATTATGTAATTTGGATGATTTTTAAAATTATTTCTTATTTGGGCTTATTTACACCACTTACATGTGCCGTGTTAGCTGTCTTTTTCCCAAATCCTTGCAGTTATAGAGACAAACAAGCGACATCAATGCTGACACAAATGTTTTTACCCACTCATCAAACACTGGAGGGCATATTTACTACCATTTCAGGCAACGCATAGCAGCAGCCAAAGTTGCTGTGCTGCGTTGTGTGAAAAGGAGACAGCAGAAATGTGCCATAAACACTAAGATATTGAACATTTCTACTGTCTCTGACTGCTGGTGCACTGTGTGCTGTTTAGCACCAATGCAGGCACCCTTGTGCCATGGTGCAACAATGTCTCAAGTACAGACAATTGTTTTTTGCGCAGGATTAGAAGGATGTCTGTAGCAAACACACTAAACACGAAGACAATTATGTTGAAAAACACAAGAGGTTTATTCATAGAACTAAACGCGATTCTCCTCCCGAGCCAGCTGAACACCAACTGACTCATTCGGAACGATCGCCAACCCCACATTCTACAGTAACCAACACTACATAGAATATAACACATCCCTCTCCCTTCCAATTGTCCCCAAGACACACAAAACACACACCAAAAAGAAATGCTACCATAAAAACAAAATACAATATACTATACCCTAAAAACAAAAGAGAACTAAAGTCATGTTAACAACCAGAAGGCAAAAGAGTTCCAAGATACAATTTAAAAAAAAATTGTACATAGTCCCGCAAATAACATGGTGGTCTGCGAGTCCTTAGGCTGCGACCACCATCTGTAATGCCATCATTTGAAACAGATTCTGCCCCCCACTTGATCATTTTCAGTATCACTCATGTCCGGGCTATGCATCAAATGTTCTACTCTCCCAGAAGCATACCCATCTGACTTGGCATTGAACTCTTCATCACTCATAAACATAAATCTGTTGTAACCCTTTCTAAAGAGAGGGTTATCCTAAACTTCCACATCACCTTCTTTCCTACTTTGGTAGACCACAACCTTTCTTTTATTCCATTTGTCACCATTCTCCAACTCCACATGATTTACACCCACCTTCTTGACTTTGAAAGGACCCCAGAACTTAGAAAGACCACCAATGACTCTACCATGTCTGATCTTTACCCAATCTCCTTCCACAACATCATTTTCTCTTGACTTTTGGCTTGTGCACCCATGCATCACACACAGCACCATCCGACAACCACGCTGGCAGTAGTTTCGAACCTGGCTTTCCTCCCCTCTTTCTTTCAAACAAAGTTGCATCCGTAGATTTATTTATTGTAGTACGGTGGGCCAAGACCATCTCATTTACATTTTCCTTTACGTCTTTTCCAACCTGCACACCCATTAAAATTGTGCCTTTCACTAATTGGTTTATTCTCTCTACCATTCCATTGGCTTGAGGATTATAAAGAGCTGTACACCTATGAATAATCCCACAGTTCTCTAAAAACTTCTTCATTTCATGAGATGTAAGTTGAGTGCCATTATCAGTTATCAAGACTCTAGGAAAACCTTCTTCCAAAAAAACCTCCCTCAACACTTCAATAGTACTCCTAGTAGTAATTTCTTGCACAAACTTCACGACCACCCATCTTGAGGACACATCAACTATTACCACAGCATTTTTTGCATGCATTCCCTACACCTTGCATGGGACCAATAAAATCCAAACCCACATTCCACCAGGGTATTCCAGGATCTTCTATTTGACCCTGAATTCCATGCGCACCAGTTTTCAACCTTTTTTCGCTCTCTTTACACGTTGTACAATCTACAACCCACCTTGAGATCATATCATCCATACCTGGCCACCAAAAGTATTTCCTGACTCTCTTCTTAGTCATGGTTTGACCCAAATGACCCTCATGTGCCAACACAAAAATTCTCTTTCTTAGACCTTCCGGTGGAATAAACTTGTCATTTCTCATAACTAAGTTACAATCTAGAACAGATAAGTCATCCACCAGTTTTAAATAAGGTCTTCGGGAAGGAACTACAGTACTGTCCCTCCTTTTATCTTACACAATCATACGTACAACACCTTTAAGTACTGAATCCTTCTCCATAAAAATCCTCCATTCCTCACCGAAAAAGTGCCTTCACCCCAATCCTCAATATCACGAAACCAAGCTACTGCCCCTTCCTGCTCTTTGAGTAAATCCTCTGCCTTGCCCACACCCACCGAGTCTAAAGGCAGTCTAGAGAGGCAATCTGCTCGGGCATTCTCCCAACCAGGAATATAACTCATACTGAAACGATTTTCTTGGAGTCTGGTAGCTAACCTCGCTAGTCTAGCAGAACCTTTACCCCCACCACTAGGACTCAACACTTTCAGTAACGGTTTGTGATCAGACCGTAAGGTGAAATCTATGCCCCAAAGGAAAGTCCTGAAGTACTCAACTGACCACACAGCAACCAAAGCCTCGCGTTCTATCACAGAATAATTCTGTTAACATGCCGTCAAGGACCGCGATGCAAAAGCCACAGTTGTTTCTTTCCCTTTACATACCTGAGAAAGTACAGCTCCCAAGCCACAAGCACTCGCATCCACAGTCAGAATTGTCTTAAGGTGAGTATCAAAAGGAGACAAAATACCTGCTCCACAAATGTTTTTTTAATCGTATCAAACGCAATCTGTTGTTCCCTTCCCCACTTGAAATTGGACCCCTTCCTCAGCAACATTCTTAAGCTTTCAGTTTTCCGAGCAAAATTCTCAACAAACTTGTTGTAATACTCTATCAACCCCATAAATTAACGCAACTGATTTTTGTTACTCGGAATGGGTGCTGAACGAATAGCATTTATCAAGTTTTCCTTGGGTCTGTACCCTTCTCCAGATGCTGTATGGCCTAAGTAATCAATTTCCTCTACCAAAAATTTGCACTTGTCTCTCCTCAAAGTCAAACCAACTTTCTTCAATTCTTTAAGAACAGCATTATGTTTACTTACTGTCTGACCAAAAATCAAAATGCCATCTTGAAAATACATCACGTTATGCAATCCCAAGAAGAGACTCGGCATAACTCTCTGAAACACACTTGCTGCAGAGGACAGCCCAAAAGGCATTCTGGTGAACTGAAACGTACCCTCCATGGTCACAAAGGCAGTGAGTGCACGAGACTCGTCATGTAATTTAATTTGATGGCACGCACTCCTCATATCCAATTTAGAAAAAAACGTCCCCCCTTTGAAAAGAGACAAGAGTTCCTTTATGTTTGGAAGAGGAAAGGAGTTTGTGACCACAAATTTATTTAAACTACGTAAGTCCACACAGAAGCGAAGCTTGCAATCCCTTTTTTTTGGGTAATGACTACTGGTGAAACCTATGGTGAGGCTTCCACAGGTTCAATTATACCCTGATCCATCATGGTTTGTAACATTTTTTTTTACTTCTTCTCTTACCACCAACTGTACCCTCCTCACTTTGTGTTTCATTGCTATTGCACCCTCTTCCAGTACAATTTTGTGGACATACCCTCTTAACTCCCCCAACTTTTCATCAAATGCACCCTTTGCATTGTCAAGAATTTTTTCCAAAGTTTCATCTTCCAGTATCAAATCCTCACTGTCAGAATGGGGATCAATGATGATATGCAAATCATATTGATGCTCCCATCCCAAAATCGGTGGTCCAGACTCTGCCACATAAACTTTCCCTTCCACACATTGATTGTCAAACTTAATACAAGAGGTAAAATCACCTACAATACAGCATCGATCTCTACCCCTTGATACCCTCTAGGATTTAATCAATCAATCAATCAATCACAATATTTATAGAGCACGCTACGTACCCGTTAGGGTTTCAAGGCGCTGTGGTGGGGGGGGGGGGTGCTGCTATTGGTCGAAGAGCCAGGTCTTGAGGAGTATATCTTTAGGTAACAAAGAAATATCATGTCATAGCTCAATCCACAATGACTTTGGAATAATAGTATACAGTGAAACAGAGTCCACCATTAGTTCCACTTCTTTGTCAGCTATAGTAAAGATTCCTTTCGGCCTGGTCATTCTCCATTTCCCTGTTCCAGAAGCTTGAACTAGTAAGATGCGGTCACTATCACAGCTTTCCTCTGCAGGATCAGCTACAGCAACTCTTGATTTGAAACCTTTTTTGCACATCCGAGCAAAATGCCCCTTGCGACCACACTTCCTACAGTCTTTCTTAACAGCAAAACACCATTTAGCATCACTGGTAAGAGCAGAGCTCCCACACCTTGTGCAGAATGTAGGTTTGGACACAATTGGATCTTTAGTCCCATGTTTACTGCTTGCAGCACCACCGTGCCTTTTTTGTTCATTTCTCGCATGCACATGTCTGATTCCTCTACGATTTTTTCAATGGAAATTGCATCTTTCAGAGAAAGGTTCTTCGCTGCCCATAGCCATTCTTGCGTTTTTTTACTCCTGCACTGTACAATAACTTGATCTTGAATTAGCTCATCAGTCCTAGGTCCAAATATGCACTTCACTGACAATCCACGTAAACTAGAAACAAAGTCTCCTAGTGACTCTCCTTTTTGTGGCCTAGTATAAAACTTGTAACGTGACATCACTATTTTTTCTTCCTTGGAAAATCTCTTTTCTAAATGTAGTTTTGCCTCTTCATAAACATCACCTACAGGTTGTCCATCGTCATTGCAAATTTCTGGCAGATATTTGAAAATATGATGAGCTTCTCTGCCAACTGTGCCTAAAAACAGTGCTTTCTTCCTGTGCGCAGAGAAATTTTGCCCATCCAATGCCATCACATAGTTTTCAAATAGATCTATTAATTCTTCCCACTGTTCAGAGGGTTGACATCTATTATCCAAAAATGATGCAGGAATGCTAATAGCAGAAGCCATGAGAACGTTGAATTATAGTGTCTCTTTCACACTTGTTGGTTGCTAAGGGCTTTTCCTTTTCCTTAGCTAAAGAGCTGATAGCGTACTTTCCTCTAATTTGTGAGTAGGGCGGGGTTTATAGTTTCACGGGCTTCCCCACTGCGATTTGAGGCTGACACTCATAACGACGACATAGAGAACAGGATCGTTACAGTACAACAGAACTGCGCGGACTTGTCAATCGGTAAGCACATATTTACCAATGTGTCGAGGAAAATGTAAATATGCGCGCTTCTTCATCATTGCGCTTCGTCTAAGCTCTTCTGCCCCGAAATTGACGCCTCAACAATGGTCCTCTCACAGTACACAGCTCGCCATCAGCTACCGTCTGTTTACACACATGGATCCGATTGGATTGCTTTTACTTCAGTGTAGCTGGCATCTGTCGCCAAAAATGTAGTAAACGCGCTGCACACAAAGTCAATTATGTTGAAAAACACAAGAGGTTTATTCGTAGAAATAAACGCGATCCTCCTCCCGAGCCAGCTAAATACCAACTGACTCGATCGAAACGATCGCCAACCCCACATTCTACAGTAATCAACACTACATAGAACATAACAGTCTTCCTGATCAAAAACAATCCTTAGAAGCATCTTCCTATTTCTATGTGTGTTGCAGAGTGCATGCACAGAAATATGAAGTAAGGAGAGGAAATAAAGATATGTTTCCTCTTTATGCCTGCTTCAGGGAGGTGTAACTTTTTGGCACAATCCCAGATTTACTCACCTTAGTAAATCTGAGATTGCATCAAAATCTATAAGTGGATGCATGGGAACACTGATGGTCCACCCATGGAACGCCTCCCGATGCAAAGTACTGAAAGGCAGCGCTATGTGCTGCCTTGTATAACTTTGTATTAACTAAATCACATAGCCACACAAGGTGGCTTTGTGTGGTTTAGTAAATGCCAAAAACGATTTTGCGTCAGGGTTGCATCATAAAGGTGATGTGACCTCAATGCTAAACCTCAGTAAATCTGGGCCTGGGTCTACTGCAAAAAGATACTTTTCTATGCTTCTTGACTCACCTGATAGCTGCGAACAGGCAGTAAAGTCTTAGGGCCAGATGTAGCAAAATCGGTTTTTGCGACTTGCAAATTGCGAATCTGAGCGACTCGCAATTTGCAAGTCGCAAAAACTGATGCAGAATGGTGTCTCAGACACCTTCTGCGACTCGCTATGGGGTCGCAAAGACCCACCTCATCAATATTCATGAGGTGGGTCGCATTTTGCGACCCCATAGCGAGTCCCTGCACTCACAGGGATGGTGGCCTGCTGTAGTCAGCAGACCTCCATGTCTGTGACTGCTTTGTAAATAAAGCAGTTTTTTAAAATTTTATTTTGCAGCCCGTTTTGCAAAATGAAAAAAATACCGAAACCATTTGGTTTTGTTTTTCTCAGAGTAGGCAGTGGTCCATAGGACCACTGCCTGCTCTGAAAAAATATGTTTGTCGACATTCACAAAGGGGAAGGGGTCCCATGGGGATCACTTCCCTTTTGCGAATGAGTTACCACCAGTGTGACACTGGTGGTAACTGCGAGTTGGTTTGCGACCGCATTCGCGGTCACAAAGCAACTCTGAATTGCGATGCGAGTCGCAAATAGGAAGGGAACACCCCTTCCTATTTGCGAGTCGTATTCACAAATTGCGTAATTTGTGAATGAGCATCGCAAAAGGCTTTTTGCATGGTGCAAACTGCGATTTTCGCAGTTTGCGTCATGCAAAAAGCTTTCTACATTTGGCCCTTAGTTTCATCTAAGGGTGTAAGATTGAGTCTAGGTACTGTCATCATAACTATCATAATTGCAATAACGTTGAGAATTGCCAGCCAGGACGATGAAGCAAATGTTGATCGCTGACTAATGTTACCTGATATGTTGATGGTTATAAGTGGTATAAGACACAGTTATTTTACCCACAGAAAGGTTGGATTGTTATTGTTTAAGAGAGGTCATTCGCTACTGTTTATTAGGGGAAGTTCCTTACCCAAGTGGAACATTATTACTTTAAAGGCATGGCATGACACATTGAAAGTGCACACACTATAGGAATATATCTGTACATTCTTTAAGGAGAGCCCCCTCTCAAGCCGCAAGGACCCCTGCGAAGTCTCAGCTTATGAATCCATATATACAAGAGGAAAGGAAGAACCGAGTAACTGTGCAAACTCTGAATTCACGATTAGCATGTACCCTTTAATACGAAGTATTTTGAAAAATAGTAATATTCGCCATCAAAAGAATGACCTATAAATAAAGCAACACACTTTTACCTTAAATGTCAGTAAACGATTTTAGTTGCTCTTAAAACCAATTAAAAACATCCTGCATATGCTTTTATCTTTTACTATTCGGTTAATTACAGAAAATCTTGTTATTGTCACAAGGTGTTTTTTTCAAGCGGTTATGTACATTTTTCTACAGTCTAGTACATTCTGTGCCAAATATATATGCAGTGAGAGAAGGAATTATTAATCAAGTCAAGGTATTCCTCAAAGGCAACCCTCGTACTCCAATGACTCCAAGTAGTTCAGAGCCTTTGTTTCATAGATTGTTGGCGCCTCCTTCTTGGGAGGATCCTTTCAATACAGCACAATCCCAAGCAACATTAACGAGGAAACACCATTCAGTCTGTCAGCAATACAGTGACCACTGCCCAGTGGTGAGACGTTGCATACGCCCTGATTTCCTGCTGGTGCATCCAAACACCTTAGATGATTTTGCAAAATTTCCATCGGAACCGCAAGTCCAAATCGAGGTCCTGTAACTGCTTTAAAAAGCCACGGTTCGGGCAGATGGGCCTATACTGGGTCACCCTCTGGATGGCATCTGCCAATGAGAAGTGATGATATATCATCAGGTAAGCTAGAACCAATGCAGCAGAGCGACTCCTGCCCAGGACACAGTGCACCAAGACCTTACCTGGAGAAGGAGAGGAAAGCGTTAGTGACTTGAGAGGAGTACATGGGTTCACATTCCAAATCTAGAGGTACCAATTTATCTGGGATACCTACATCGTAAGTCAAGGAGGAGTACACAGTGGAGGACAGAATCAAGACACGCGGCAGGGGACCAGACAATCAATCCTGTCTCTATGAAGCGTATATTACAATCAAACAGCTGTGCTGGGCAGTGTTTTTATTTATATGTGTGTACACACTACATCATTTTCAATTCTTAAGATCTCGACTCTTAAAAAAAGAAAAAAAGCTCTTCAGAGTAAAGCCCTCAAAGATCCAAAGTTGAAGGAGCAACTGAATGAAAATAGGTCATTAATGGTTTGCCGGGAAAGAGGGAGACTGTCGAGACTCTTTCCTCTTACTGAGAACAGCCACCTTTAGTGGTACTTTCCTAAAGTGTGGCACAATCTGAAAAATGTTGTATCAAATACTGGTACCATAGTTTAATGCATATTTCTTCCACAATATTGTCCTAGCATATTTTTATAACGTGCAATGCCTAGCAAAACCTCTGAAGGGAAATGCCTGGTGCTAAATCCTGAACGGCAAGTTATGGCATAATATTCTGATCGTCAGTCTCTTGGGAAATCTTCTGATGGGTGATGCCTGCGATTATATTTTGATAGGCATTCCCTGACGGTGTTTTGTGATAGGCAAATCTTAGTACAATATTCATTCGTTCTTTCATACTTTTTTTATTAGCAGTTTATAAAACACTATATAATCATTAAAATGTTATATTTTTCTAAAGACTGATTACACTATCGAAACAGTTACCAGGTAATTAGGGATACACTTATCCATAAAATTCAACAGATAACTGAACTTAAGCACATTAAAATCGCCATAAAAGCTCAGTGGACATAATATCAAATATCAAATCATACCTAATCATGTTTTTAAAAGAAAAAAAAACACATTCTCGGGTGATTTTGTATCTTTACAACAAAGTTTACATAGTCAATTATCATATAAAGGTCTCACCAGGCACCTACAATCTAAAGCCATGCAATGGTTTCTTTACATGCCAATCACATGTAACATCCTTCCATCTTTATGGGTAACTACCTCTTAGATAGCAGATAGTTGCATTAAAATCACCAAACCACAGGATTAATTCATGAAAATTAGGAAACAATGGTATGGAATAGGCTATGGTAAGACCATTTAATACAATTTCAGGTCCCTTTTTACAATATTGTCAAGTTCCGTTCTTGGTCAGATATATCCTAATGGAAACTTCTTGGTGAAAATTTTCTTTGAACAATTTCTGTCCACAGTTTTTGCCTTTATTACTATATTTTTCATCTACACTCGTGTGGTACCATTTCCTTGGGAAAGAGCATAGGTACAGGAAGTTGTTACATTCATTCTTTGTCATTTTTTTAAATGTTTTCAGACATTAAAGTGTTTTTACTATGTATGCTGTATCCTAGAGAGTTGGGCAAGATGGCTGATTAATGGGTACACACTACGGTGCCCACAAAGTCCTGTGGAAGTGATCCTAGGAAAGGGAGAGAGTGCATCTTCTGGTGGAAGAAATGAGCAAAGATAAAAAGAAAGAGACCTCTAAGGAGTCCTAAAAGAATGCCAAAGGGAGGGAGACCTGAGTACCATCCCATTCCAAGGGGAGGGAGTACCTGGGAAGAAACTATGGCCTTTCAAAGGCCGTGGTGTGATTTGACTGTCAGCACACAGGGCATAAGAGGGGAGATCCTGTGTGTACCAAGAAGTCATCCACTGACAACCATCCCTAGGGAATTGCCAGTATAGGGCTGGGGTTAGAAGTTGGCCTTAAGAATTACAGAGGGTACACTGAGGCCTCCTTAGTTTTAGTGGGTGAGAAGGAAACTGAACCCTTGGCTCACTGGCCTCCAAGCATGGGGATTATAGGCAGTGGAAAAGAATCAATGGGGTTGAAGGGAAGGCCCTGATGAATAAAGGTGCCAGCATAACCAGTTCATGGCTAAGCTGGTTTCCCCACACCAAATAATACCAAATGAGGTGCGCCAGATAGTCAACTCTGACAAAGACCGGGAGTGACATCCCGTGGCTATAGTGGACTTCGAGTGGGGAGGAGTTACTGGTCCAAAAATGGTAGCTGTATCCCCTGTCATCCCAGTGGAGTGCCTGCTGGGAAATGACCTTGAAACCTCTCCCTGGGCAAAGGTCGGGGGAAGGACTCATGCAGCAATGTTGGATGTGTGGCTGTGTGGCTCTACTAGAGCCCAAGTGGCTATAAAGGAAAGTCAAGGGACCCTAGAATCTGGGAGAATAGCTCAGGTCCCTAGTAACAAGAGAAAGGACAGGAAATCTGTCAGACAGCTTACAAAAATTGTCAGGCCCAGAAGGAGTCTAACCCTAAAGTGAAGGCCTGGTGCCCGAAAAGGAGGATATTACTTTGGCAGACTTGTCAGGGCTCACTGAACTGAAAGGAGCAGGTGGTCTATCCACAGAGGGCTTGAGCCAGGGGTTATAGATGTGTCCCACTCTTGTAAGCCTGGAGCAGCTAGCTGAAATGCAAGAACAAGGAGAGCGGTACCATTAAGCTATACTGGGAGGAGTGAGTCCTGTACAGTGAGGCAACGGGCCCCCAGTCCATAGGCAACCAGGAGAATGGTGGTCCCCCAACAGCACTAAGAATTCTGCCTTAGCCTAGCCCAAGACGTCCCCTAAACTGATCATCAGGGGCCGATCAAAACCTGGGAGAGGTTGGTCAGTCACTTTTATTGGGCCCAGGTGTTACAGTAAGTGAAGGAGTTCTGTCACTCCTGTGTTGCCTGTCAAGCTGGTTTGTAAAGAAACAGGCTTTTTGCAGATCCCCTCCCTCACTTTTTGCCTCCATCTGGACTACTACCTGCTGGTTTTTCGAATATGAGAATGCACTGAGCCCTGCTAACCAGATCCCAGTGTCAGTCTCCCTAACCCATACAAAGTGTATGTCAAATATGCTACCCCCAATCGGCTCAAACTGATTTACTTATAAGTCCCTAGTATATGGTACCCATGGTTTCCTGGGCATGTATATTGTGTGTGCACCTAGGGCTGCAGCACTGATCATGCCACCTAGAGTAGAAAATGCCTCCCAGCCTGCCACTGCAGACTGGAAGGGCAGTGGTAACACTGCTAATTCAACTTTGCCATTCAAATCAATGGCAAAGCACCTACTCCCTTTAACAATATATGTAAGCCTTCCCTGAGGAAGGCCTATTGGGCCCTAAGGCAAGGAGCTAAATAGTCTTAGGTAGAATAGGTATTTTTAGATATTGTCCTAGCACCAACACTTCTAAATTGTAATTTTGCTGTGAAAGAGTTAATAGCCCCATTGGCTAACAAATGTTTACCGGCTGACCCATCACCCCATCTCACACGGTGACTGGCCATCAGACAACTTTCTGCGCTCCACTGGAGTAGTGTGAACTACTCCCAGTCAAAGGTACATTGCAGGGTGCTACAGGTCAAAGGGTCACCTCCTCTTCACAGGAAGCCACTCAAGGTGTTATCCAAAAAGGCAAGCTTCAAAGGCGAATACACCCTTGGTATGCAAGTGGCGATCACACTGCTGAGGGGCTGCCCTTTGTTCAGGTAGACAGGCTGGTGGCGGGGTTATAGAGGAGATACCAGTCCTCTAACCAGTTTTCCCATAGGCATGTAGTCCAGTGGCACAACAAAGGTCCCTACAACCTCTGTGGTGCGGGGGCCAAGTTCCAGAGGGTCCCCCTCAGCACAGTACTCTGACCTGAAAGCTTCTGCGTGAGTCTGGAGGGGTGACCCCTCCATGTACTGTGCAGGGGGCCCCCTCAAATGTCGTCATGCCACTGATGTTGTCCACAAGGAGCCACACCTTTGGAGTCAGCTACCAATCTCCTAACATCCAAAGAAGGGCTCAGACATCTTGAAAGTGGGCATAAAAGTGCACACTAGGATTACTAGATGTCATACATAGCTGGAACGTTATCACCAAGAGGGAGTGGACCTGGTAGCACATTGGCTAGTGACCGCATCATCCCATCAGGGCAGTTTCTGGGTATCTCTAAGGCACCCCTGGCACCCTTGACCTGAGGTCACACCAGAACTGTACAAAGGTCTAAAGAAGGACTGTCCTGCTGGCCCCTGGACTTGGCAAAGAGAGGCTGCACTGTCTGCTGGACTGCACCTGCCCCACCTTGGGCTAGCGAGGAGAGGACTGTGCCTGTGGCTCCTTGCTCTGGGACAAGTCGTGCCCAGACCAAAGAAAGGACTCCCAGGGGCAGTCGGCTGGCTCCTGGTACCAGCACCAGGGACAACAAAGCTGAAGTAGCCTAACTTGGCAAGTCAGTAGCCACTTCAAGGAATCTCCACTGACTGCCACTGGGCGTCACAAGAGACCAATCCTCAACGATCAAAAGTTGCACCTGAGTCAGCCAGATCAGGGAGTGTTGTCTGAGACCAGATTGGTCACCCAAGAATGACACCAGCCTCCATCAAGGGATATCTCTGGAACCACTGTGTATGGAGGCCCGGTAGCCAGTGCTTAACTTGAGCCGGTGTTTGCTGGTGGGGGCACATGCACTTGTTTTTGGGAACTGGCACTTTTTTTTGCATCAAGCATTTACTGCAAGCAAATGATGCACACAACGTCAGAAAATGGAGAAGGCAGAAAGCTGCAAGAGTCCCCGAAAGGGGCAGTGAGTGGCTGTAAATGCATCAAAGAGGCCTGAGATGGCTTTAGGATTACACTGCCTCAGTATTTTGTGCGCAAGCATTAAATTGCAGTAGCCGCATGTTTCAGAGGAGAGCTGTGGGCACATTGTTATTTACAAATTAAGCACTGCTGGTAGCCTGGCTGCAGGTGGCCTTCGACTGTCTCAAACAGTACTTCGAGGGACCACGACCACTGTGGCCGGTCACCCCACTTGACCCGTGGACCAAGGAATAACTGTCAAGACACCCTCTTTGACCGCACAGTACCCAGAGTATCCTTGAGCATCTTCCATCTCCTGCATCCTCAGCATCAGGGTGAGAACTGGACTGGAAAAAGGTTTGGTGGCCAGGTAACTGTCCAAATACTCCTCATTGGCCCCCTAGATCATCATCCTGTCAGATTTGATCACCCAAGTTGGTGGGCCAGAGTAGCCAAACACAACTCTTACAAACTTTTCAAAAGTTTGTAAACTTTACACTGTCCCTAGGCTTGTTTGTGGTTGCAATAAGTCATATGTTTTCTTTAAAAATCTGTATCTGCCTAACCCTTCAGTAGATTTTGCTCATCTTCGTGTCTAAAAATCCATACAATATAATTGATTTTTATAAATTGGTGTCTGATTTCTTTTGTGTTGCGCAGCTTCCTTATTTTGTTGTTTTGGTACTGTTCACTAGTTCCTTTGTTTAAGCCTTGCTGCTCGAAGCCATAGCTACCCAGGGCTGAGCTTAAGGTTTTACAAATTAGCCTGATTGGACCCAAGACAGTTTTTGCGAGTGTATTACACAGTAAGGCTGCATAGCCATGCCATATAATACACCCAAATCCTCACATCAGTGGCAAGACAGGTGTCAAGCCAAAGGCTCCCCTGATACCTCTTCCTGTGGGGGAGACCCCCTTTGAGTGGGAGGGGGATTCATATTGTTGGTCCCCTAGATCCATAAATTGCCTCTGCAAACAGGTTCATCCTGGTAGTAGTGGAACATGCCATTAGGTATCCAGAAGCACTACCACTCAGGACAGTGACTGCTGTGGTTAGGGCCCTACTTGATATATTCACCAGAGTAGGTTTCCCAAAGGAAGTCATCTCAGATAGGGAAACTAACTTTATGTCCGCCTATCTGAAAGCAACGTGAGATGAGTATGTGTTACCTACAAGTTCACCACTCTCTACCATTTCCAAGGGTATGGTTTGTTTGAAAGGTTCAACAAAACCAGGAAAGGCATGATAGTGAGCTTGCAGGAAAAACTCATAAGGAAATGGCATGTTCTAATACCATGCCTGCTGTTTGCCTACAGGGACGAGCCTCAAAAAGAGTGTGGTCCACCCCTTTTGAACTCCTCTTTGGTCACACTGTAAGAATATCACTGAGTTTAGTGAGTGAAGGATGGGAAAGGCTCATCAAGGAGCCTAAACACGATATTGTGGATCATGTACTAGGCCTACGCTCCAGGATGGTGGAGTACATGAGGAAGGCAAAGATTAAAATTGGGGTCAGCTGTGAGCTTGTAAAACACTGGTGTGACCAGAAGTCCTCGTTGGTAGATTATCAGTCAGGACAGTTGGTGAGGGCTTTGGACCCTGTAGCTCCTCGGTCCCGCCAGGAAAGTAGACTGGGCTCTATCGCATTTTGGGACAGAAAGGGGAAGTCACCTATCTGGTGGACTTAGGCACCCCAACAAACCTTCACATGGTTATCCGTGTCATCAGGCCAAAACTCCACCATAACAAGGCTGAAATGACTTTGCTCATGGTAATAAACAGATAGGAAAGTGAAACTTTCCCAGATCTACTGTCAAACAATGTAAAAAATGCTTCAGTGGATGGAATAGTCCTCTCCTCCACTTTAACAGCCAAGCAGCAAAAAGATTGTTACAGACTCCTGCAACAGTTTGTGGTCTGTTTTTTTTTACCCCAGGTCCGAGAACTTGGTGTACCCATGATGTGGACACAGGTGACAGCCTGCCTGTCTGTAGTATAATTTATAGGTTGTCAGTTCAGGTCAAAACAAGCATAAGATCTCACCCAAGGAACTAAGGACAGGTCTTCCTTTTCAACTCTTGAAGGCCACTTTCAGTTCAAAAAGATGCCCTATGGGTTGGAAAATACAGTTGCCACCTTCCAAAGATTGGTGAACAGTGTTCTTTCAGGTTTGGAAAGTTTCAGTGCACCATATCTAGATGATATTGCTGCATTTAGTTTCACATAGGAGGAGCACTTGGTCCGTCCGAAGGAAGTGCTTCAGGCCCTGCAACAGGCAGGCCTGTCTTTCAAGGAATGTAACAGCCATATAGGGTAAGGCTGAGTTATGTATTTGCTGCACTAAGTAAATGGAGGTCATGTACAACCTCTCTAGCCCAAGATCCAGTCCTTCTGGCCAGGGAAGCTCCTCAGACACAGACCCAGGTCAGAACCTTTTTAGGCCTAACTGGGTACTATAGGAGGTTTGTAAAACGCTATATTACTGGTGTGGCACCAATTAAATAACTCACTTATCAAAAGCAACAAAGAGAGGTTATCTGGGCTGAGCAGTGTCAAAAGGCTTTTGACACCCTCAAGGAAGCATTGTGCTCAGCACCTGTCCTAAAGGCACCTGATTTCAGAAAAAAATGTTCTTGTCCAGACAGGTGCTTCTGGACATGTGATTAGGGTAATGTTAGTACAGGTAAATAATGATGGCCAGGATCAACCAGTTGCCTTTATTAGGAGGCAACTCCTCCCCAGAGAGCAACGTTGGAATGCAATTTACAGGAGAACCTTTGCTGTGGTTTGATCTGTGAAGAAGCTGAGGTGCTACTTTTTTGGGGATTCACTTCAGAGTTCAAACTCACCACAAACCTCTCAGGTGGATTATACAGATGAGAGGAAAGAACCACAAATTGTTGAGGTGGCCCATTTCCCTACAGAGTATGGGCTTCACAGTGTAACAAAGACATGGTACTTCATAGAGGCCACCTGTTGGAAAAGGTGATACTTCTCCCTGGCAGGAAGCCAAACATGGTCTGAGCCAAAAAAAGGCAAGCTTCAAAGAGGAAGCCACCTTTGAAGGGCAAATGGTGGACACACATGAGAGGGGTTGTTCTTTTGTTCATGTAGACATGTTTGTGTCCTGGACACATAGAGGGGAAAACAGTTGCCAAACTGGTTCCACTCTCTTGTGACTAGGCAGAATAGTGCACTCTGGGATAGCTAGATGCCAGACATTGCAGGACTTCATCATCAGGCAGCAGGAGACCTGGTATTCCATTGACTAGTAGTCACTGCATCCCGAGGGCTAGTTGTGAGCATAAAAGCAGCACCCCTGGCACCCAGACCTCAGATCATGTTTTTAATGGCGAGAATAACAGCATGTCTTGACAAGCTGAACCCGAAGTTGGTCTGCAAAACAAAATGTTTTTTGGAGGAAGGTGAAATTTGCTCCAGTTGAGAGGTGTGGCAGACTCTGTACATGACAAATTATGTGAGTAGTACGTGTATACTCACCACATGGGTCGCTCAGGGCAGTATGGATGTACTCGGCTGCTGTGTGGAAGTACAGGCTGAGGTTGAAGTCGGGGCAGTCTTCTGCAGTGATGCCATAATAATGGATCCCCTGGCCATACACCACCTGCTCTCCCTTGCAATCCCAGGAACAGTGGGCTGCATTCAGCACATGAGTTATGCCCATCTCGTTCAGTACATCCAGGTTGTTTGCTATGACACTGACAATATTAAGAAAAATAGGTAAAATTATCATATAATACTAGACCACACTACAGAGGACAAGTGAGAGGCCATCTTTCTTTCATACTCAGTAATACTTCAGAACCCCTTTCATCACCTGCAACTGACTGCACTCCATCCACCCTCTGTAATACAACTGGCTCCCAAACTACCATCTAGAGTAATGTGCACTACGCTGCCCTTCTGTGACTTCACACCTCCCTCTGGGCAATTTATCCTTTATCTCCCCTGTCTCAACAGCAAATCAACTTTTATACTACCAACCCCAGAGATCGGTACCCCATCGTCCCTCAGACACTCATTCCAAGTTCCCCTTTACATCTGTAGGGAGATACAGTGGCTGGAATTAAAGATTCTGTCTAGTATATCCCTGTGCGTTAATAGGAATGGTGAGTTCTTTTTCCCAGAAAAAGGAATAACACGCAGACTGCAAATACCAGGTCCAATTCTTTATGTTTTGAACCCGTCTAGGGAAAATAATGGCCCCAAACTATACACATTTAACCCCTGGTTAGAGCTCACAATAAATGTTGCAAATTTTTTCTTCTCGGCCTTGAAGGGTTGGTGGTGGTGAGGGAGGACACAGTTTATTTTGCTTCAGATGGAGGGAGGTTCCCCTTCCCGCCACTCAAAACAATTACGGAGCACCTGCCCACAGCTCCTCTCACATCTCTGGGTCTGATGTCTCTGAAATTATTGGCTCCTTAATTTGAGGACCTGATAAGACCCAGCCTGGAGACACCTGAATATGTATTGCCTGGAGGATACCAATTCAGCAACTGGTAATGAGATCATCAGTATATCATCACACTAACCTCTTCCCAGATACAATGATCCACACATCATACTCCCTTGGAAACACACCACATCCTCACTGATACTAGCAATGCATTCTTTATGGTTCGTATTTCAGCGTATCAGGTTTTTTATTTCAAGCTACAAAAAATATTGAATCTAGAATTCTGGTATATTGACTAACACTTTATCATCCTGGTAAGTACATATAGGTATATAGAGACATACCATTCTTAACTCCACACATTATTTTTCGCTAATAACTTTGGTGCTCTGTAAGGAATCTTTCCAAAAAAGTTTATGGACCTCAGCTCCTTCCTAGAAACTTTGAGAGTGATCCATCAATCAGGAACCAAAAAAAGGGGAGGATCCCAAAACATAATTTTCCAATGTTAATTCCCTTAGGAAATTTTGGGGGGTGATACATAAAAGTGGCGGAATGAAATTGCATTAAATTTGGCAAAAAAGTTAGAATTTTACTCAGAAAACATGCTTTTTGTGATTTGGTGTAAATCTGTTTGTCTGTTTTTGGGAATTTGTGTAAAAAGAAGTGCTCAGGATGGGCTTGAAAGGGTTAAAAATTATGTATATCTAGATGATTAGCCCCTTTGGAGTCCCTCAACACTTATGTGGTAAAATGCATTGAAGAAATACATAGATCTGATTGGCAGAGGTAGCTTTCTTCCCCATCGATCATCTCGGGCCAGCAGGACCAGTACCAGTCCTGCAGAACAGAGCAATCTGATTAGCTTGCCTTCACTTGATCAGAAATGTTGCAGCAGTTATTACAGGACACTGGGACTTGGTCCCCATGTCCTGAAGCTGAAAATAAAAACCAAATCTCCTGGCACTTCTAGGGGTGTTGGGGAGAGGGTGCAGAGGAACACAGTACTCCAACAGGACCCAGTGCACCACATCCTTGCGGTACTGCAGTACTCCCACTGGAGTCGTACTGTGGCAACGTGAAAACTTCACTAGGTGAAGCTTGCATGGTCTTGCGGCACAATGAAGGTGAGGCTTGGTAGCTGTACTGCTGGTGTGCCGCTGTACTGTAAAAAAAAAAAAAAAAAAACATGGGAAAATTGTGGGGTTGGGGTCCGCTGGAAGTTGGCTGTCCGCTGGGAATGGAATAAATGGCACAGCTTCAATTACTAATATAAAAGTCAAATGTCTATGTAGGCTCCACATAGAAGAGGATTGAAAGCAAACTATAAAACCATTCAAGTAGAACATACAAACTGAATTGGTTTACAAGTACAACAGTAGCCCTCATTGTTAGAACTGGCAGCTCTTGGCATGGTTTCCCTGTACTTTTTGCTTCTGACCTCCTATTTCTGGACCCTGTGCTGTAATTCGTTTTTGCTCATTTTGATTCTCTGGGCACTTTACCACTGCTAACCAGTGCTAAAGTGCAAGTGCTCTCTGTCTAAATCGTATTGTTGGTTTGTTATCCCTGATTGGCATATTTGATTTACTGTTAAGTCCCTAGTAAAGTGCACTAGAAGTGCTCATGGCCTGTAAATCAAATGCTACTAGTGGGGCTGCAGCACTGGTTGTGCCACCCACATGAGTAGCCCTGTAAACCTGTCTCAGACCTACCACTGCAGTGTCTGTGTTTGCAGTCTTGCACTGGCAATTCGACCTGGCACGTGTACCCACTTGCCAGACCTACACCTTCCCTTTGACTACATGTAAGTCACCTCTAAGGTAGGCCCTAGGTAGCCCCATGGGCAGGGTATAGTGTATTTATAAGGTAGAACATGTAGTGGTGTGTTTTACATGTCCTGATAGTGAAATACTGCTAAATGTGTTTTTCACTATTGCAAGGTCTATCTCTCTCATAGGTTAACTTGGGGATTGTATTTAAATATATTTTAAGTGCAGTTTCCCATTGGGAACAGGTATAGATATGGGTTTGGGGTCTCTGAACTCACAATTTAAAAATATACTTTTTGGTAAAAAAGTTTTTGGGATTGTCAGTTTGAAAATGCCACGTGTAGAAAGTGGGCATTTTCTTGCTAAACCATTCTGTGCCTCTGCCTGCTTGTGGAATCCACGTCTAGTCCAGACTGACAGTTTAGCTGCTTGTGAATTTCCCCTAGACAGTGACATAAAGTTTCCTGCATATCCTGATGCGTCTCCTGTGCTAGAGTGGGAAGGGAGGAGCTGACACCTGCACCTGAAAGGGCTGTGCCAGTCCTCACACAGCGCAGTCTCCAGCCCCCTGGTGTGCGTCCGGGGCCAGGCCTGGGCAAGGCAGGATCTTGTCAACAATAGAGACTTTCCTTTGAAGTTTACCTACTTCAAAGGCATAAATGGGTATAAGTAGTGGACCCAAACCCCCAGACTTTTAAATTACTTCTGTATCTAGAGAAACCTCTGCCAAGGAGAAGAGCTTGATGCTTGAGGAGGACCTGACACTCTGCCTATTGCTTATCAGGCCTGCTGCTGCTGCTGCTTCTGCCTAAGAGGAAAGGAGTGGACTTGCTTTGTGCAATCCTGCCTGTGAAGTGTCTCCAAGGGCTTGGACTGAGCCTACCTCCTAGGTGTGTATCTTCCTTACCCTGACTATAGTGAGAGTCCCTGCTTGGACAGAGTGCAAAATGGCTGCCAACCACAGACCCCGTTTCTAACAATCATGAAGGCACTTCATTTAGAGTATACTAAAAAGAGGAGAACTTTATGAAGAACAGTTTCAAATCAATGCAGTCTGGCATGCCGTGATATAACAGCAGTCAAATAAACAAAGACCATTCTGAAAGAAACTGATAACAGCATTAGCAGGAGACAAGAGTTGATAAAGCTGGATTAGAACATTAGAAGGTTGGCAGCTCCATTGAAAACAATGGAGTGCTGCGGGCTTTTACTGGCCGGTAAAAGCCCGCAGCGCCAACATTCCAATGTTCGCTTTGTTCACAGCAACAGCTGTGAACAAAGCCTCACGGAGCCCGAGGGGATTTTAATCCCCTCGGGCCCTGTGAGCAATTTGTTTTTTTTAATAGAACATTCTGCCCTGAGTGGCAGAATGTTCTAATAGCCTTAGAACCCCCAGTAGCGGGCTCTACCAGCTATTAAAGGCCCTTTCCCTTGTTAAATGCCCTCGCCTTCGGCTCGGGCATTTAACGCGGGAGCAGGCCTTTAATAGCCGGTAGAGCCCGCTACTGCGGGTTCTAAGGCTATAATGTGCCCTCTGCCCACATCAAAAATAACCAGAAGAAATCATGCTGCTATCATGTCATGCTCTTAACACAAAGGCAACACTGAAGTAATAATAACAAAGCAAAAACAAAAACACTGGCACTGTATGGAACTATTTTATGTGGATGTACTCCTTGTGAAAGAGTGAAATGCAATCACTCAAAGTGAAGTTATCCGGTGGCTACAGTAGGCTGGCCAACTGCCCCATGTTGTATGCTGTAGTATGCAGTAGCAACATGTAAATGACACAACAACAGACTAGTGGATGAAGAGAGTTGGATGAAAGGCCCTTAAAGTAAGTATATTATACAAAGAATTTTAGTAAAATATAAAGGTCTTACTAATGCCAGACCTTAAAAAAATAGAAAGTTTGAACGCCTTTTCTAAATAAGGAATACCCCCTGATTTTCTAATAGGATGGGTTGCTGGTGGAGGGTTTCCCAGGTTGGAGCTTTTCAGGGTATTGATTCTTTGAGCATCATTCATTTTGTATAATTGGCAACATGAGGGAAACGCCTGATTTTGGAGTGCGATGGTGAGAAAGTAGTGGGCGAGCGAGTGGTAGATGAGCATGAAAGGGGCACAAGAATGGAGGGGATTGAGTGGGGAGAGGCATATTTTTGAACGAGTGTGCAGTGAAGGATGTATGAGCATGTAGGGGGTGAGGAAGCGGATGAGGAGAGATGAGAAGGATCAGTGAGTGGAGGGGTGAGGGAGCGGATGGGGTGACAGAGCCGAGAAGCGAGGGATTGGATGGATAGAGATTGGATGTGCGGAGACAGTGAGTGATGATAAACAGGCTCGATGACTGGGGTGGAAGAAGGATACTGTCAGAGGCATGATGGAATGCTGAAAGCTGTATCAGTCTTTAAAATTCAACTGAGCAGACTGCAGATGAAAGCAAAAAAGTGAGTACAGACTGGTTTCTGTTCTTTGTGCTAAAGAAACTGGCTTTGCTGTTATTTCTACGGTTTGCCTTTTATTATTTTCACTACTGTAACTCAGGGGCTCCTGAAGAGTTAAATTGTTACATACCATGTTTGGCTGGAGAGCCATTGGCCTGCTGACTTGGTACAAAATCGGTCTGGAGCCCTGCAAAGAATGTATTGATGGACATTCCCTCCTTCGATGTACCACATCACAACATCTGCTTCCCCCGATAGTAATCCTTATTTAATTCACCCAAACAACACATCACACCATTGCCACATTAATGAGACACTGCATATCGAGTGATCACATCACATAGACTGCAGTCCTAGCAATGTGTACTCCTGCCTTTTCAACAACGCTTTATTGTGTAGGTTTACTTGGACTCGGGTACGCTGAAATGTTCACGCCGTGTGTACCAAAAAACGTCTTGATAATGGCCACAGGAAGGAGGTTGAGCAGAATATCATGGTGGTTCTTTTCTAAAGATGAGACGTGCCTCGGGAGGTTTAGTTTTAGGGGGTAAGCATGCTTATTTGTTGTTTCGGTGTATACTAACTGCATACTATAAACTGCTGAAACTAAAGATGAGAGGCGTCGGAGACGCTCCAGACCACAGAGTAACAAACAATGATGCCGCCCTCATCTTCTGAATAATTTGGGGATAGAGAGCTACAATATAACTTAGGCTGGACCACCTCGCTGATACTTAAAGCCCCTCTTAGGTCCATCATTATCCACCGCACCCAACTTTTTTCCCCGGGTTCGGGTCCCCTGACTTAAAAGTGCAAACAAATTCAATTCTGCACTAACTCACTTGGCCCGTATGTGATATAATCCTAGTCAATTCACTTTATCCTCATGGATCCGAGTTTACCAGCCTGGCAAAAATAGTAGCGCGTTTCATCGTAAAGCGCTCGATAAAAAGTAAGCCTACATTTTTTACATTTTACTAAAATCCCAACTAGCTCAATTCTGAGGCACTTACGCGTCTCCCAGATACAGTCCCGGCCACACCTGGTCCACGTGCCGCAGGGGCGCAGAGCACTTCTCCATGAACGTCTCCATCTCGGGGATGGAGGGGGGCTGCTCCCTGCCGCCTCTTCCCGCGGGCCTCATTCTCGGGCGCTACGAAGGCAGTCGCTGGGCGCTTGCACGTACTTCTAAGGAGGGAACTTCCGGGCCACGTTGACAGCTGACGGTCTCGGACAGGTGCGAGTGTGTCCCGTCGTGACGCCGAGTTGCTCGGACGGCGTCGCTAGGCAGGATACGCCGCCAACTTTCCACAGCTGGTGAGATGAGAGTGACAGAGAGAGGAGCGCTCACTGACCGGGCCCCGGGAGGAGTGGGATGTTTCCTGACAGCCAGTGTCTCTGAAAGACAGTCTCTTTCAGCTCGGGCTGCAAGAGGCTGGTGGGTACCACTTGAGCAAGGTCAGTCAGATATCAGACGTGGGCACAGTCAGCCATTGCAGACTTCTCTTTAAACTCTCAGGGTGCGTCATGGTCAATCATTGGGGCTGGGACGGGGACAGCTACATATCAATCTCTTGCAAAGTTAGTCACGTTGACCTTTTTTCTGGAAGAGAGGCGGGGTGGTTCAGAGTCCCCATTGCCAGCCTTGCCAATTTAAAAACTGATAAGGCCAGATGTGGGAAAGCACAGCGCAGATTATTGCTGAATTTGTAAAATAAGTCCTGGGGCCAAACTTTTGCTCAGAAGTTGCCGCTGCAGAAGATCAGGGTGACCAATATCAAGACTGCGTATCATTGATGACCACTCCACGCATTTTCCACCCATCACTAGACACTCCCTGCACTTGTGGAATCGTTTTCCGAGTTTATATTTTTGTGCAGTAATAATAACTTCTAAAATGCAGTTTTACACAAGATCCTAAATATATAGACTGAATATAGATGTAATTAAACAAAGTTCATATGTTATTCAGAAGTAAAGTTATTAATGTGTTTTAGTTAGGCCATGTCTGTATAACAAGATGGATGTCATCCCTGTCACTCACTCCTGCTTCCCCTCTTGCCACACATATACTCTCCCCACAGGCATTGCAGAGCTCACAGTTAAGCTTTATGTGCACTGCATTAGTTGCCTTGCTAGTGGGAAATCTGCTATCGTTTAGATGTAAGATTCCAAAAAGTATCTATCTCATTCCATTTCATCACTGGGTTCATTCACTTGGAGTAAGTTATTGTCTAAATGTTTCATATCTGTTCGAGCCTCTTTGCATGACATTAGCACAGAGGGTGTTGAATACGATTCTTAGAAGTGGGTTCGTGCTTATTTGTTAAAGTAACGATGTGTATTTTTCTTGTGTTTTGATTTGCTAATGAATGTATACTTTTGCTCATACCACAATGACTTTGCAGTTTTTCTAATTTACTGTGCAGTAATTGTGTATAAGATCCCCTCGATTTTGAGTATGATCCAGAAGACACTCCTTTTTAGCTAGGGATGTTGTCTGATTCTCTTTTAAACTTGAACTTGAAACTTTATTGCATGATTAATTAAAATCGTTGCACAGTATACAATAAAATATATATATATAAACACCCATAAAATGCATATACCGAGTCCAGTCATATGTTATCCTACATAATGCCCGCATAAAAACACATATAAATAAATCAAATTGTGTGTTATACTAAAATAGCAGCATGTACATTACATATAAATAACTCCAATGATCTGTCAACCTAAAATTCTATAGTCACAGGAGTCCGATTGTATACCTCCATTGCCTCTCAATGCGTGATCACTTTTCTGTGTTTTTTATTTGCTCATTTGTCTCATGCGCATAGATGTAGTTAATAAACTCCAAGCTCTTAAAAATAAAGTGCAAGTGCTAGCTTCCGAATGCCCCTTAAGTTGACCACTAAAAAGAGTCCTATTCTGTCACAGTATCATGGACTGACTTAGTAATCTATATGCAAAGTGCATGTGCTCACATCCAAAAAGCCCTTCTATTTAAGAGTAAAAGAGAACCGTCCCCACAATTAAGCCTGCCATAGGGAGTTTGGCTCTCAGCTTTTTAGATGTGTGTAAGGGTTTAAAAGTGCTAATATCCATATGCCCCTTCTATTTAACCACAGAGTGGCGAGGGAATACCCTTTTGTCACTACAGTCCCAAGGCCTTGAAACCAGAAACAGCTCCATCTAGGAAGATGATAGAGTTAGTTGGGAGGTATGAGCCATTTCGTCAACAAAGTTTCTTTGTAGGCCGCGCCTTGTACAAATTGTAGTGCCTTTCTCACTTCAAGGAAAAATATCCCAAAACAGTCCAATTCCACGGGGATCACTGCAGTGAATATATATTTTATGGCTTCTTTACATGTTTTCAGCCCAGGTTTCAGGAACACAGGTTTTAAAAACTGACATCTCTCTAATGCCAGACATGGGCAGCAGCATACAAGATGTGTTATCGATTCAGTGTGGTATTGGCACAGGGTACATTCCTGCGAATATCCCTACGAAAACTTCCATTTACGTCTATAGTCCCAAACAGGAAGAGTTGAAAGATGCATTTGTTCTGGAACGCTCGAGCTTCTAGTGGTGCTTTCATGTAAGGCTATCCTTTGGTGGTTGAAAAATATTTGAGTAAGCCCTCTGCTCCGCTGATATTCCTTATTATAGAGATGTCTTTTTCCCTAGAAGCTTGCACACCCAGTTCTTTCAAGCTCTTCTTCAGCAGGGTCTTCATAATAGAGGCATCTAATATGTAGGAGGGAGCCAGATTGAACTGTTCCTGGGCCTGTCTTAAGTAAATGGCCCAGCTACTAGATTCGTCTTTAAAGATTACTTTCAGAGCCCCCCTCAGGCTATCAGTGTTAGCCCTGGGAACACTCTGGTAGAGCTTAATCATGTCCATTTTGCACATTGTGTCCATTTATACTAAATCTAGTTCCAGTCGTATCCCTGCATGTCTAGTTGGTCTGGGGATCTGAAATATTCTTTTGTAAGCCCTCATGTGGCAATCCTCCAAAGGAGTTGTCAATCTGCAAGGAAATGCAAGGTGACCATAAGAGATTGCAGGTAGTAATTTCGCCTTTATCACTCTCCTTATTGGCTCTGGTATTGGTGCCATAAACAGACGATGGAGTTTTGCTAAAGCATAGGACATTTTTTCTGCTTTGGCTGTCAATGCCGCTACCTGGTAAGATGCTTTCCCTGTATTGGATAGCCAGACTCCGAGGTAATGATACTTGTCTTCCATTTCAATATTCCAGACTCTTTGATATTTATTTACCTGGAGGCCAAAGACCAGAACCTTGGTTTCAGCATTTGCGCTTAACGCATTTCTTTCATTATAGCTGTGTAATGTCTCCAAGCCCCTTTTTAGCCCTACCCAGGTTTGAGTGAGCAAGACCAGGTCATCCGCATATTGGATAATAGGGACCAAAGTCTGACCCAGTCTCGGAGGGCGCGTGTTTCATCTGAGCAACTCCGCGCCCAGATCCGCCTTGTACACATTAAAAAGGCTGGGTGCAATAACACAGCCCTGCTTTAAACCTTTATTGGTGTAGATCTTTCTGTTTACATGTGTGTTTGTAATTTTAATTCGCACCCAGGCATCAAAGTATAGTGCAATTACCGATGCTAGCGATTTCCTTGGTATCCCCCAGTCCTCCAATTTCTTCCAAAGGATATGACGCACCACCCCATCGAAGGCCGCACTACAGTTGATAAAACATGCAAAGAGAGGCTTGGATGGTGGTCTTAATGCTTTTTGAATTAGATATGAAAGTGCAAGAACATTATCTAGGGTACAGGAACTGGGTCTAAAGCCGGTTTGATATGGAAGTGTAATATTATTTTCTGATATCCAGCTTTCGAGCTCTTGGAGCAATTCCCCATGCATAACCTTTACCATCTACATCTAATAAGGCTATCAGCCTATAATTTTCAGGCAGGGTGGTGTCTCCGTTTTTGTAGATGGGATGAAGTATTGAGCCTTTCCAGGCCTCTGGGACCACATAGTAGTGTAGGCAGTCGTTAAATAGAGCGGTCAGATGTTCGGCCCAAAATGCTGTATCATCTCTGAATGTGCTCCCTGGGAGACCATTGGGGCCAGGAGCCCCTTCCCGCCTAATGCTGCCAAGCACCACTTGCACTGCTTTAATAGTGAGGGTTAATGCCGTGTTATCTAGCCCATCTACCTCATGGTGCAATCCAGTAATATTCTGGGTGTCTGCATACTTTGGGTCCTCATAAAGATTTTCCATGTGTCTTTCCCAATCGCTAGCAGAAATCACATTAGCCATGGTTGCGGACACATGTTGCAGAGAGTTGACATAATCCCAGAACTCTCTGTTTTTACTAGGCAACAGTAATGCCACTAGTCGGTTCCAGCATTCTTCGGTCTCTTTTAACTTCAATTTCCATATTGCACCCTTATACTCTTTCCTTGCCAGCCTTCTAAGGGCTTCTGTTGCAGGGGTTTTGTTCCTCCTACAACACCTTTCTGCCTGCCAGCATCTAATTTTGATATGTATACATTCCCTGGCTATTGGCAGGTTGCCAGTATTTTGTCTTTTACACCCAATATGCCCGCCTTCTCTTTACTGCAAAGATGGGCATGAAGATTATTGAGCACATATCCCCACTCGTCAATTATTCAGCTTTCCCCAGATTTAAAATTTATTGGCCCGTTAACCTTTTTCCATGCCTCATATTTTGCCTTGCAGGCTATGCTCCATTTAATTTGTTTTGTCAGTGGGCATAAACCAGATGTAAGTTAATGGCTGCTAACTTTATAGGGCTCATGTCTCATCGCACCAAGATCAATTTCTATAGCCACTGGATTGTGATCACTTTCAATTCTATTGATTACCTTGTGGCTTAAGCATTTGCACATCAGTGCTGGACTAAGGAAGATGTAATCTATCGTAGAAATGTTTCTAAATGTTGGAATGGTTGTGCCCACTAGTGTATTACTACAGTTAGTTGTTTTCAGATCATATTCTTTAAAAAAAGTTTCTAAAGCTAATCTTGTGGGGTCTCGAGTGGACCTTATCTCCTGACCAAGATGGCGAATATTAAAATCTCCTTCAATCACGTATTCATGATCTGGATGTTCATGTAAAAATTCCTTCAACGACGACGAAATTCATTTGACCATCATCTGTTTGCTGTCTCGGCTAGGATTTATATATAAGTTTATGACTGTTATCGGGATAGGTTTTGTAGTAAAGGCTAAGCTATATATGGTTATCACCTGTATGTCACTTGTTGATTTCTCCCACGTTATCACTTTGACGGGTAAGTCTAACTTAACATAAATTGCAAGGTCTCCAATATGTCTTCCAAACAAGTTCTTTTTATGGTCAGGCGACTGAAGTATTGTGAAGCCCAATATAGATAGTGGCTCCACTGCCCAGGTTTCTTGAAAGCACACAGGGGGTCATTATGACCCCTGTGGTGAGTGGAAATGTGGCGGTAGTACCGCCAACAGGCTGGCGGTACATACCGCCACATTATGAGAATGGCGGGTTGGCTGCAGCCAACCCACCACTTCTTCACTCATACAGCCATGGCAGTATCAGCCGCCGGGCCGGAGATGTCAATGTCCATCACAGCAGCCAGCATCGTCCCCCCATGGCGGCATTATGAGCCTGCCTACCACCATGGTTAGCAACGCCACGAAAACCATGGTGGTAGGCCCTACCGGCGACAAGGAATTCCTTCCCTGTCACTGGTAAACGGCTCCCCCACCCCCCCAACACTGACCAGATGCCCCCACCCCCTTCGATCCAAACTCCCCCTACCCTCCGCCATTGTTGTAATGACCACCATAATGTCTAACTCATTGATAAATCTCTTAATACTGGAACTGGCTGTGAGGGAAGCCAAACCCGCCACGTTCCAACTAATTATTTTGATAATTTTGTTTTGTGTTTTGACAAGAGGACTTTTGTGATTAAATATACGTTTTCCCTTTGATAGTCAGAGCTGTAGAGAGCCAGTCCCATCCTCGTCCTCTCACTTCACCGTGATTGTCTTTTATAACGTCAAATTGAGATTCTCCTGTGTTCCTTGTCAGCTGTATAGTGATTTTCTTGTCTATCATCAATGGCTTTACTACCGGAATTCCTCTCAAGGCCTAAATGGTTTTCTGTCTGGGCTTGTTGATTGATTTCCGACAGCCAAAACTCGGGGTAGCGTTCTATAATTGGTTTGCTGATTTTCATATCCCAATTTTCCCACAACCCCCCAAAGATTCTGTCAATGTTACTTTGTTTAGTCCATATGGTCAGTGTAGATTCGTTCTGACTGAGCCATGTGTAAGTATTGAAATGTATTGTTAGTAGGTCTTCTGTTGCAAGAGTCTCAAGTGATGGGATATGATGTAGTAGTTGTAGAATGTTTGACTAACCAACAATTAGTAGGGAGCGTCGGATTTTCTCCATTACATTTTTGTTTAAAAGTTGTACCTACATTTTTTTGTATGTAAATTATTTTGGGGCACCCTTCATAGGTTGCCCTATAGTGCACCTCCTTCCCCATTGGGCCAGGCTGATAAGTCATCAATTCTATCTTGGGGGCAGCCCCACCTAACATCTCTTCATTCACCACCCTCGAACTCTTGTTTCTTTGCAGGCTCTGATTCCTTGGCTTGTGAAAGCACCTTTATTATCACTGGATCATCTGTACCCTTGTTCTGGTCAATTGCTTTTGGACAGGCTTGGTCAGAGTTTACAGTGGGTCCTTCCGGCCAGATGTTATCAGATTGAAAGTTGTACTCTCTGTTACTGGCCTGGGTATCCTTGTTGTTGGCAATTTGGGATTTAAGCTTGATTTTAACAGTCTGGTCTTCCCCATTTGGCATGGTGGTATTAGTATTTGGGCAAGTGGTGAATGAGGGGGCAGACAGCGATCTCTGCAGGAAGATTGGATAGGGCTCCCGCAGAGCTGGGATATTGCAAGTGACATGTAAAGTTTTCCCATTATGTTTCTGTCTGTTAATTTTTTTTTTGCAATTTTGAGTGATTTTTTTCAGTCTCTTCTTCTGTCGTCTTGTTAGTTGTAGCTGTTGGTTATTCACAATATTGGGCTTGCACAGTGGCTTAGAGACTGTCTCCGGGGCTAGCCCCTCTGGGCTATTTTTTGCCACAGTAATATTTGGTGAGTGGATACACAGTGAAAGGAGGACTATTTCTTGGTTTCTTCTACTTACTTTCCTCTTCTTCTGTTGTGGATGTAGGTGTGGGCGGCCCCCCTTTACCAGTTACTTTGCTGGGTACCATATCTTGCATCTTATCTTCTGGTAACATACTGCTGGCTTTTTTATTTGTTTCACCAGCTGATTTGCAATGTTTAATAATGCTTTTTAGCAGCTCTGGCAATGTGATAGTTTGTCTCTGATTTCATCATAATGAGCCCCCTCCACTCCATTGCCTTGTGGGCATCTATTGACCACCTGTCTATCTTCCCTATTAGTGAGTTCAATTTATTGTCTAACAGAAGTACGCTCTGTGCCAGCATGTGAGTTAGATCTAGGTGAATCTCTATCTTATTTGATTGCCAAGTAAGAGCCTTAATTGCAGCTAAGAGAGAGTTGTTAATGGTGTTTATAATGCAGGCTGAACCACCCTCTTCCTCTCACCCCTCACTGGGCAAGCTTTCTTCTCCAAAATCCTCCCCAGCGACTCCCCTGAACTCATCCACACTGCCTTGCTCTTCCAGGCTTGTTTCTTGCAATATCCAGCCTCCATGGACTGTTGGGATATGAGGGCCATGAAATACCTCGTAGTCCCTGGGGGTGGGGGCAGGGGTGGCTGTTAACAAGGGTCTCTTGTGCATGTGGTTCCCCTGGTTGAGATAGTGCTGTCTGATGGATCTCTGCCACTGTTTGAAATTTGTTGTTACTTGGAGGTGCGATCTGTCCCATATTTGACTGTTTAAATATCGGGACTATTCTCATTGCTTCAATTCGGCGGATGAGGCCCATTGAATTGATATTAGTGTTGTTATCGATATTAATGTCAGTGCTGAGTCTGTTATAATTCTTATTATTATTATGCATGCTTCTATTTTCTCCTTTTGCAGTATCCGCCAGGTCTATCAGCTCCCCATTTGTTGAAGCGTCCAGGCTGGTGTCTATGCCTGTAGTGCGGCTTGCATAGACTTGTGCTTGCACTTTTTGGGTTAACTTGGTTAATGGGTCAAAGTCCAGTTTAGGGGAGGCTGGAATTGCCCATGTGACCTGGTTGTCCTCGGATTTGATTGGTTGGATGGATTCGGGGGTTCCCCCCCCCATAGCACCTACTCCATTCCTCACCCTTGTGAAGTAGTTATGTATAAATGTTTTGGTGGCATTTGAGACCTTTCGCTTCAGAACCATCTTCTGGTGCTTCTGATGCTTCTGGATCTTAATTCTTTCTTCCAAGTTCAACTCATTGACATTTCGGTCGTTGCTTTTGAATTCTATGGGTTCTATAAGTTCTCGGGGGCTAATGTCCTAGGCCTCATGGGGCTTGTGGGGCTTGCAGGCCTTGAGGGGCTCATATGGCACCAATTCTCCTGGGGGCCGCCTTCATCTTCACTTTTCTTCCTGACTCCTGTCTTGAACATGTTGGATTTGCCAAAACCAACTCGAACCCTTGTATCCTAATTGAGTCTGCTGAGCTACGACAAGCTGACCCCTCAGCTTGCTGGTGTCCCTGCTTACAGAGAAAATTCTGTGTGCCAGCTTCTAGTTACCCCCAAATATTTTAAAGGCCCTTTATTCCTTCCAACTCTTAGGTTTTGCCTGTTTTACCTGTATCCCTCACACCCTTTGTGTGCCTTGCATCTCAGGTCCCACACTCGGGTGATTTGAAGGGCTCGAGGTATTCAAGGGACTCAGAGGATCTGGGAGGCGCAGGATTGTAGGTGGCGTTGCCCTCAATGTTATCAATGATTGTGTAGTCGATATTTAATCAAGCTGCTCCAAGCCCAGCTCCGGCTCCTTTTTTTCTTTTTTTTAACACCTGATTAATCACTCTCTTCAAGCTCTCTTCAAATGATGCTTATAGTGCACTTAAATTTGCTTGAGTTTTGCTCCAAGATTTTGATGAGTTGTTTGAATGTTTTGTAGAGTTTTGTAGAATTTTATAGAATTTTTGGGTCTTGGGTTTTAGGTTTTGTCAAGCCTTTAGAAAGGATTTTCTTGAGTTTTTAAAATGTGTAGTTTATAGGTGTTATACAGTGAGCATTGGGCTGATCGCCCTATTCAACTCATATTCATACTCATATTCGCCTCTTGTGCTAGCTGCTGATTGAGTGCGATGTTACGACTGATTGAGCTCCGCCACATCCCCTGCTGCTTGGCGCTATACTCCGCTTCACCTTATCTCACACCTTACGTCACATCTTCATCAACTTAGACCAGGGGGGACACAAGCACACCTATTCCAAACTTCTGAAACTGCTCAGCTTCTATCGCAGTGGCAATGGCTGTGGTTGTATATTGCAATGCTTCCAGTGACAGGTAAGTGCAAGGCAAATGTAAACCAGCATAAGTACAAAATGCAAATCGCACAGTGTTGAAGCAACACTACTGAATCTGGCGTAAGGTAGGGTGAGCTGAGATAGGAATAGCATTCATCAGCCCATAAGTTCCCCAGGTCAGGTTCAGTTCGTTTGGTTCATTTGGCCAGTTTGGCTTGTAGCGGTGTGACAGCACGGCTGCAGTGCAGTACTGCGATGCTGCAATGCTACAATGCTGCAGTGAGTCTGGTTTGGCACAGTTAGCAGGAGTAGCTGGAGCGACTGTTGTAATAATTGATGTAAGTAGGTCGGTGTAAGTAACTCCCCGCATAGGCCACTCCACAGTGCACAGCAAGCCGAGCACGCGAAGCACACACACACACTGAGGGCACACTAGGGGGCTAATAGCTGATGGCTGAGGACTCACCGACTCGTCGCTGCTCGTCGCTACTTTGCCTTGCCTTGCTAGTCCTGCCACATTCGTCCTGCACCACCTTCCAACTCCTCTTATGATTTTGCTGCTTATCAAGACTTAGATTAATTTTAGATTTTACATACTCTGTATAACTTTGCATTTGATAGTGATCAAATTTTACTAATACATTAGTGGCATAGAAGTCAACATATTGTGACTTACAAACCTTAGTTTAAAAGTCTAACTGAAAAATTTACATGGAAATGTAAAATTGTGCATGTTTGAAAAATGCTGGATAATGTGGCCACCATTCATACTTAGGCATTACGTTTTAACATGAAAGATATTGTGCACTTATATTTTAGTGAATTATTGACATAACATAATGCAAAAAGTATTTTTACTAGATGACTTTTAGAAGTGAAGTATGAAATGAACATGAATGAATCGAACTGATATTGAATTAAATGAATTTATTAATGGAGCTTATGTGTGCAGAAAAATAAATGTACAATTAAATTGTTCTAACATGTAAATAATATTTGCAATCAAATAATTTGATTTCCATATTTGATTTAACTTGTAAGGTGCACAATAGGGTTTATGAGTGTATTAATTGTATTAATGTGTATTGAGGTTTTCTTAGCTCGACTAGCCCTGGAGATTTATTTTGCAGCGGTAGAGGAAAATGACTTGCTTATTCTATTCCCTCTGACCTGAATTCTTTCTCTGGGTTTCTGACATGATGTTGAATGTCCAGTGTCGGCTCCTCCCCTGTGGCAGAGGAGTGTCAGCCCCCGCCAGCCAGCATCAGCTACAAACCTTAGAAAAATAAGCAATAATGAACAATGGTTATTATTGTTTTTTTTTTTGGAGGACAGGGCCATGGGGGATAACAGGGATGGAGGGCAAGTGCGTGCGCACGTGCGTTTGGCCCGCCGCCTCGAGCCGGCAAAACACATATGCACACTGAGCTCTTTGCAACAGGGCACTGTGTTGCTGGGTTGGAGACAGCAGGCCCAGGCTCCCAGTTTGCCTGGGAGCGCAAAGCCAGAGTGCCCGGGCCAATCCTAGCATTGCTTTAATGCTGCCTGCAGTATGGGAGTAGCGTTAGGATTGGCCACAGGGCAAGCTGGGATCCTGTGCCTGCAAGTGGACCCAGAAGAGCAGCGCAACGGGAGGGAGTCCAGTAATTTTTTAAATAAATTGTTTTCCTTTGTTTTGTTCCCCGCCACCCCCCTGCCATGAGCCGCCCTGCCCCTTTCCGCAGCAATTGTGAATCTCCTATTGTACTGAAGATGAAGAACATGTTTCAATGTTAATTATGTAACAATATTTGTTCTAGCTGTCAAACAAGACAGGAAACTTATAATTTTCATGTGAGAAATGTTTAGTTCTTCCTTTGTATCATGAGGGAAGATCTTGATGTAACAATTAACTAGAAAATGTAACGTTTTAGCAGAACTGTATGAACTCATCTAGATGGTCGTGAATTTCTCTGAGAAAATCTGAAATAGTTGCAAACTTAATGGTGTCAGCGGCAACCACTGGATGCTGGATCTTGTGCGTTAGATGAGCCCACCTGATGGACCAATCGAAAGGCTCACTGATATTTCTAATTAGTTAAGAACTTTGAAACTTTAAGTTAGTCTACTCCTGCCTCGAGTCTACTACGTTTTCTATCAGATTCTGCTGGTGTCTGGAGAAGGCTGCTGCTGTCATCTCCAACTCCTGTCCCTCACTAAGTCTTCTGCCATATTTATTCTTTATATTATGAGTTTCTTCTTGTCTTAATTGCCCTATTTGTTTATGCTGTTCAGTACAAATATGCCCAATTAATTCTGAACTGCTGATTTGTCCTATGTGCAGCCTGTGTTCTGAACTGTCCTAATGTTCCTGTTTACTGATGTCGGGAGAAGTTGAACACTCTATTTGAGTAAACATTCCTGTCTGCTGCCCCATGAGGAGAGGAATAACTAAATGTGGTTTCTTAATTCCATTTCAGTTTAGACAATTACACCAGCACCTTTTTATAGTGAGTTGTCTTAGTTAGATGATTTTCTAAATTATTTTTATCTTTCATTTTTGCTTTTGCGTGCATGTGTTAGCCCATTCCCACACATGCAAGTCCAAATTCGTGTTAGAGTTAATTATGGCCCAGCTCTGAAATGAAATGTTATTAACTGAGATTTGATGATTTTTCTATTCTCACCACCATCTGCTTTGAAATCTGAAATTAATGTGCAAATTGTGGTTTTGCTAATTTATGTTATTCTTTTGGAGTGTTTACAAGTATTGATGTTTAGTAGACTAAGGGGGTCATTACGACCCTGGCGGAAGGCGGAGAACCGGCGGTAAGACCGCCAACAGGCTGGCGGTCTTACTTTATGGAATTATGACCATGGCGGTTACCGCCATGGTCATCCGCCGGTTCTCCGTTCCGTCTGCCAGGGCGGAGACGACCGCCGGGCTGGAGACCTGGGACTCCAGCCCGGCGGCCGTCACTATACCCCCGGCGGTATTTTGACCCGGCTTACCGCCGTGGATTTCCAGCGGTTTGAACCGCCATGAAATCCATGGCGGTAAGCACTATCAGTGCCAGGGAATTCCTTCCCTGGCACTGATAGGGGTCTCCCCCAACCCTCACCCCCACCCCGACTCCCTCCCCAACCCCCCCACCACCCCTTCCACCCCCCAAAGGTGGCAGGGCCCCCCTCCCCACCATGACCCCCAACATCACATCACCCATACCCACACAACACGCACGCAGGCACCACCTACACACTTACACGCACACACGCCGACATACATGCCTACATCCACACACACAGTCAGACACGCACACCCACATACAAACATACACGCACACATCCATACAGACATACCCACAGACATACACGCACTCATTCCCATACACACAACACCCCCGCAAGCATACACGCACTCACAAACACCCTCTACATACACACACGCACACCCCATGCACCCACACAACACACAACACCCCCCCCCACCCCCCTCACGGACGATCAACTTACCTGGTCCGATGATCCTCCGGGAGGGGACGGGAGCCATGGGGGCAGCTCCGCCGACACCACACTGCCAACAGAACACCGCCATGGCGAATCACAGGACGTGATTCGCTGGGCGGTGTTCTGTTGGCGTGGCGGTGGAGCAACCTCCACTTCCCCGCCTCCCGCCTGTATGGCTGTTGGCGGCTCTCCCTCCGTAAAAGGACGGAGAGCTGCCAACTGTCATAATAGGCCGAGCGGCAAACCGCCACCACTGGCGGTCTTCCGCACAGCGGTCCCTCGGCGGTCTTTACAAAAGACCGCTGAGGTCAAATTGACCCCCTAAATCTTTTTAGATGTTTTGGCCAGCCAATGGTTTTCATGTATGTCTATAACTTAGTTTTGCACACCATATACGTTACATTGATTTTGGGATTGTAATAAAGCTTTGAAACTTTATTCAGTTTGGAGTGTGATTTAGTGCTTAAATTGTTCATGGTGTTTAGAATTGTTTATGGTTTTATGTCACTGATTTGTGATTAAATGAATCTGACTACTATACTCTTCACTGAGTCCAAAGATCCAGTCCAGTGGTGGAATAAGGTATGGTGTCTCGCCAGAGTGCTTGCGGTTTCTGAAACCGAGGCGGGAAGAAGACCTCCACGGGGCACTCCAACACATTCATGCCATTGACTCTGTACCACTTATTTTAAATTTTTGTAACAAAACTCTTTAACTTTTCTTTGATTTAGAACTCAGTTATTGAGTGGACCAGTTTCGCCCTAGCTAAGGCTCATCAGCCAGGTATAGCTTGGTTCCAGTGACACAGTTTGCATATGACACAGGTCTGGGCATACTCATCCCACTTAGGAAGACACACTAAGGGCCATATTTATACTTTTCGACGCACAACTGCTCCAACGCAGTTGTGCGTCAAAAAAGTTAACGCCGGCTAACGCCATTCTGAAGCGCCATGCGGGCGCCGTATTTATTCAATGACGTTAGCCGGCGTTAGCCGGCGGAGCTGCCTGGTGTGCGTGAAAAAAAATGACTTACACCAGGTAGCGCCGGCGTAGGGGAAAATGGAGCTTGGGCGTCAAAAAATGGGGCAAGTCAGGCTGAGGCAAAATTTTCGCCTCAACCCGATTTGCGCCATTTTTTTTACTCCCAACCCCCATTGAAATGACTCCTGTCTTAGCAAAGACAGGAGTCATGCCCCCTTGCCCAATGGCCATGCCCAGGGTACTTATGTCCCCTGGGCATGGTCATTGGGCATAGTGGTATGTAGGGGGGCACAAATCAGGCCACCCTATGCCACAAAAAAAAAAAGAAAATACTTACCAGCACTTACCTTAATGTCCTAGGGGTGGGTCCCTCCATCCTTGGGCGTCCTCCTGGGGTGGGCAAGGGTGGCAGGGGGTGTCCCTGGGGGCATGGGAGGGCACCTCTGGGCTCCTTCCGAGCCCACAGGTCCTTTAACGCCTGCCCTGACCAGGCTCTAAAAAACGACGCAAAAGCGGCTGGACGTCATTTTTTTTGACCCGCCCACTCCCGGGCGTCATTTTTGCCCGGGAGTATAAATACGGCGCACATGCCTCGGAGTCATTTTTTAGACGGGAACGCCTACCTTGCATATCATTAACGCAAGGAAGGTGTCCACGCTAAAAAATGCGTTAAAAAAAACGACGCAAATCCGGCGTAAACAGAGTATAAATATGGCCCTAAATATTCAAAAAAGAGATCAATGAAATGCTTGATATCATTTCAGCCACTGGTAATTACTCAAGCCGTATCCTAGTCTATCATTATTTCTCACACAATGCCTTGTCAGTGTGGACCGAACCATATGCAGATCAGACTTGCCCCTGCTCCAATGGAAACAGTCTAGCCCGAACTGCCAGGCCATGTCCTCCCTGAACTGGAACACAGGCAACCTAGAACTGTTTTTGCCCTAGTTACGGCTCATCGGCAGGGTATAGCTTGATTCCAGCGACACAGTGTGCTTAGGACCCAAAAAAGCACAGTTAATTTGGCAGATAATTGCATCAAACAATGTCCAATATCAGGCCATTTCAATAAGAAATTTTAAGCCACTCTCGCTCTCCACAAAACTGAATACATAGAGCCCTATGGAACTTAATACAAATGGAACTTATAGCGCTTCTCACCAGGAAATGCTGACACACAGGTTCACCCTTGATTAGACCAAAATATGATGGGCAGACATAGTAGATCTGTACCCACATACAGCCTTCATTCCTCCTTCTCTCAAGTATTGTTGTGCAACCCATATTCCAGGCAACATAGTAAAGAAAGGCATTGCAGAAATGAATGCAGAAGCTGTTGGACACAAAAGGGGTGTGCAAATGACTTTTGATCAGAGGGGGAAAAGAATGTATTCAGTCTTTTTCATTGGTAAAGAAATCATGAGAAGAGTACAGACCAGTGCTGGGCCTGACGTCTCTGAACTCATTTGACTCACACATAATATTCAAGTTTCATGCTGTATTTAGTTGTCCCATGCATGAACAAGGGAGGGTTTTTGGCATCTATAGACCTCCAGAATGCCTTTAGATTTATACCAGTGTATCCAGAATCTCGGAAGGACAAGTGATTGTGTATCGGTCGGGATAATTATCAATTTCAGGCACTCCTGTTTGGATTGTCTTCCACACCTAAAGACCTCACTAAGAAGCTAGTCCCATTAGTGAGGTTTACTAGCACTAACGAGATTCAGTTACTTCCATACCTCAATGATTGGCTCATTTGTTCTTTTCTTTTACAGCCATAAAAACATGTGAAGGTGGTATTAAAAGTAATACAACAATGTGGTCTGCTCCCAAATCATGACAAGTCACAGTTGGTACCATGTTGAGAACTTTAGTTCATTGGGGGACTAAGGGAAAATAATTATGAAAAGGGTTCTTTCCTCAAGCGAGAGATCAAAGGCTGGAATCAAACTTGACAAGACTGTTATATAAGCAGCCAGTTTCAATCAGAGTACTGTTGATAGTACAGGGCCTTGTGGCATCCAAAGTCATGATCTTTTCTTGGGTCGTATTGCATTTGTATCCTCTTAATAATCACCTTTTCTCCCAGTGGGATTCAGGGGCAAAGAAGTATGAAAAGAAGGTATGGAGGGAGGCCCAAATTTGTCAGGAGATGCAGTTGTGGCTTCAGAAGGTGAATCTGCAGAAAGGATTCCTATTCAGGTCCCTCCCAACCAAAGTAATAACTACAGGTGCCAGCATGCTGGCTTCGGTGGCAGTACTGAAATAGAGTTTAGTTCAGAGGCAATGGTAAGCACGCAAATGAAAAGCTCCCTCCAGTGGGGAAGGAGCTGAAGGCGGTACAGTTAGTTCAGCTCAGTTTTACCTTGCTGATAGTGCAGCAAAACCTTATAGTGAAGACAAACAACAGGATTGCCATGAGTTACCTCAATCATACAGCGATCTGCAGAGTTCAGTCTACAAACCTGCTAGCTCCAGAGATTTGCATATGGGCATAACATAATCTGTCACCTTTTAAGTGATTTATCTGCTGGGAAGGGGCAATATAGCAGCTGATCATCTCAACAGACCTTTTCTGCCGTTGTCATCTTTGAAGAAGTAGATATTCCAATAGCTGGTGAGAATATTTGGCATTATTCAGATAGACTGGTTTGCTTTGGAAGAGAATCCCCTCCTTCCCAAGTTCTGCACAATGACGTCATCTCAGAAAGCTTGGAAATGACTAGATGCAATGCCTTTCAAATGGCCTGTGGGGCTTCTGTATGCGTTTCCCTGTAGTCTCCTCATCAAAGGGTGTTACAGAAAGTGAAGGAGGACAGGATGACACTTCTTCTAGTGCCCCTAGGCTGGAATCAGCACTCATGGAATCCTTCACTTTGCTTAGTGATATGTCTCAATTCGTAAATTCCTCTAGATCCTTACCCATTAGAGATACCTATTTTGTACCTTTCAGTTCTACAGTCGCTCCAGTTGGAAGCATGTTTTTGAATGCCTAAACCTAGAATCTAGGGGTTGTTCTCTAGAAGTAGCTCCAACTGTGCAACAGTTCAGCTAGCCCGCAACTTTAAAGTCATATTCACAATGCTGGCAATCCTTTGACAGTTTGTGTAATAAAAGGCACTCATCGGATAATTAGTACAGCTAGCTAAGATTTTGGAATTTTTCGAAGAGGACTTTGACATCGGTGTAGTAGTTTCAACCTTACATGGTCAATGGGCAGCAGTAAGAGCGTTCAGAGATTCAGATTTTGAGAATGTGGCTTCTTTGACAGGAAGACTTTTAAAATGCTTGAAAAAAACTCTTTTGTAGTCCTTTACCAGCTTGGAATCTTCCTTCAGTAAGAACCAGCCATTTGAACGTCTAGAGCAGAAAGAACTCAAATTCCTGACATGGAAAGTGTTTTTTGTGCCCATTTCCACTGCAGGCAGAGTTGGAGATCTAGGACTTTGTATCTTTCTAACCTTTTTTGACGTTTCTCTCTAAAAAGTTCATAGTACATCCATGCCCAAACAAAGGGTCACCTTTTCATTGTTCTGAAGAGTTGTATACCCGTTTGTTGTTCTATTCTGACTTCGGAGGAGGAAATTGCTCTCCATACTTTGGCTGCAAAAAGAGCCTTGTCCATGTATCTAGCCAGAATTGTGTCATTTAAAAAATTGGATACTTTGTAACTTTTGGTTTGTCTGGTCATGGATTAAAACCATCTGGCGCTACATTAACTGGGTGGTTGAAGTTGTCTATAATCTCACCCTATGAAGCACAAGAATAGAACATTCCAAATACAGTCTGGGGTAGGTGAACCAGATATAAGGTGGTCTCTGCAGCTGCATTCAAAGGTTCTACTGTGCAATAAATTTATAATGCAATAACGTGGGCGTTCCAAACCCTTTTATAAGTCATTTTGGATTAATGCTTGGGGGTGTTACTTCAACTGCTTCTGAAGTTTCAGTTCTGAGCTCATAAAGAAAACCATTGGTGAGGCTAATTTGGATTCTGTGACGTTTGTAGCTGAATACATATGTGCACTGATACTCATGTTCTTTCCCTTAGTCAATAAGCCAATCACTTGCTTTGGTATCAGCTCACTGAGTGATGACTGTAATGGGAAGAGGGACGACGAGGTAATGGCAGGTTGCTTACCTGTAAGCTTCATTACTCTGAGTTTGACTCTTCCTGTTACAGGTAAAATTTCCCGTCCCTGGGGAGTTATGTGATTTATGGGTTGGTATGACAGGATGTGATGTTAGTAAGCTTTCCTTTTCATGTCATATGACAGGAAGTGACATGGAGGCCATGATGGAGGAATAGGAAACAGGGAGGATTAAAACTTTGTGATTATTGTGAGGAACTATCGATCAGTGGATATGAACTGTAATGGGAAAGAGTAGAACTTGGAATAATTGAGATTGCCAGTAAATAACCGACGATTCCAGAAACTTGATCAGTGGCGCTACAAGGTAAACATGTCCAACATGCATACTAAATGAGATGGGGCAGCTGGGAATCATGGGCAGAAATAATATAAAATCTATCCTTTCGCACCCTAACATGAATGGGGAATGTTTGCCTCTGTGTTGTAGATTGCAATGAAATATTCCAGCTAAAGCAACTTGCAGAGCAAGACAATCTCATTGATGTTATCAACCTGACATCTAACTCTCGGATTTAACCTACAGCTGCTACTAGGCAGTGGAATAAGAAGCACGTGGAAAATGGAAAATGAAAACAGGAACAGACAACCACCACTTGAGAACCCTGAACCAGTAGGAGCAGGAAATACCCACTTCTGTAATATGGATGCACAGTGCTTTAAATGGGCCGGTACTCACCGGTACTGAGTACCGGCACTTTTTTTTTTTCCTCCCAAGAGTACCGGAACTTCTCCGTTACAAAGGAGAGTACCGGTACTCACTGTAACAGGCCCGCATTTAAAGGGACAAATAGTCATCATGTGAGAATGCACCACATTTCTACAATGCGGCGCATGCTCTCATGATGGCCATTTCACACTGTCACGGCAGAGCAGCGTGTGACGTCACCCGCAGGGAGCTGTGTGGCGGGAAGAAAAGAAAGCCCTTTAAAAAGCGCAATTTGCGCTGGCTTTCACTTTCTTCTTTGCCAGCACAAGCACAGCAGACGGAAAAAGCCATCATCAGACAAGGGGCAGAGGAGAGCAGCTGCAAGCAGGTTTGCTGCCAGATTGAGGACCCAGCCAGGAGGCATCAAGCAGGACAGGACTCTGTGCGATTATCGAGCGACATCGAGTTTCAGCAACTGGACCCTCGTGCCATCCAGAAACAGATTGCTGCAATGAAAATTCTTGAGGTCTTTTAATGTTTGTCAGTAGCCCGGCCCAAGCCCCGCCTCTAGCCCCACCTCCTTGCCACGCCCCCAACCAAAGCTCAATATGATGAGTACCTGCACTTTTTTTTTTTCCATTTAAAGCACTGTGGATGCACAATATCAAAACTAGAGGGCAGAGTCAAGCATCGAGAAGAATACAGACACTGGCTAAGACTGAGGGCCACAAAGACCGATCCCCGCAGGTGCTCCATACTGAGTTCACACTCTGTTGCTTACTTGTAAACCTTATACAGCTCCAAAATGGTGTTGACAATAACCATTTCCTTATTATACAAACTCAAAAATATTCCACAGCACTTTTGCCTGTTTTTCTTGATGCATTTTGATAAAGTGTGTGCTGCGATGTTGGGAGGGGACTGAGTCCCTTTTTCTTAGACTGATAAATACCCAAAAATAAATGGCATTCAATGGTTGCCCAGTTTGCAGCTTTTTCTGGCCGCTTTTGAGACACTAAAGCCTACAAACTATCCAGCTGACTTCTCAGTGCTGCTAGTCATAATATTGCCGAACTGAATGGAAGAAAAAGATTCCAAGGATATACTCGATTTGAACCTTCTCTTCAAGCACAACCCTTCTCCGGATTTATTATGTCTTTGTTAGTTTTTTTAGACACACGAGAACAGCCTCCCCTCCCCCCCCCCCACCCGCGCCAATTTGACGTACTTCAATTTCGACCAATTAACATCTACCTATGTCTGCCAACATGGGTCCAGAATGCCCTTTTACCTTAATAAACGAATTCACTTCAACATGATTTTCAGTTGCAGCTGTAATGGAATTCAGGTGAAAAAATGAGAAGTTTACTCTTTTTTTATTTAGTTTGGGCGTCGCCCAATAATACGTGTGATTTTTTTTTCGAAAATATTTTTTAATTTAAAAAACCAATGTATGCCCTGACAATGTGAAACTTCAAGTTGTGTTAAATATGTTTATAGGACTATTTTGGACAAGCGGTCCTCCAGCTTATCTCAGTATGTTTTTACTTTTCTTCAGAAGTGGGTTCGGCATAGAGGGTACCCTTTTAAAGTTAATTATTCTGAGGTAATCATAGAATTTTATTCAGAATTTGGAAGTGGGGACGAACGTTCTCATAGTTTACATTATCCATGTTTTTTTCATGTCTATGATCCCCCCGAAATGCTTTTTGTGAAGTTAAATATGATGTTTTTTTTTAAGTTATGCCTGGTTTATTGGCATTATGGGCCAGCAAGCCGAGGTAAAAGAGGGTCAAAGTTACAGCCTTTACAATGATAAATTGCATTCAGCATTGAATTCTAAGATTGCCTCAGACACTCAGAATACGTTCAATACAGCCACAAGCTACTATTGTTTATTTACATGCTCAGCTGCTTGGAAATTAAATGGACAGAAACAGCGAGTGTGTTTCTTTGCACGTGCTGAGTGAGATTAGATGGATATGTGCCAATAGCCCTACTGCCCTATTGTTGTTGGACATGGGCAAGGTTTAATTGCTCTTCCCTAAGTTATGCACCCTCGCCTTTGGCTTAGGCTCATAACTATGAATTGGGTATCTAAAAGCAGTTAATATCCTCTGGAGATTGTGGTACCCGGGGAAGCAATCAATGACCCTTAAATGTTGGGAGTTAGGCGAGTGGCAGGGCAAACTTTAAGAAGAGAAGCTCTAGTAGGTCTAAGTTACAGGTGTCACACAAGTGAAAACACAAATATATTCACACTGTGCCCCTTCCCTTAAAAAGCTTTTCCTTCTTTATAGAGCAGTAAAATGGTCAATTATTCAAATACATCAGTTCCGTTATCAGTCTAATTAGTATGAAATACACAATTATATACATTTGAACAAATTTGATATTGGATTTTAAGAAGAGGACAAGAAAAACGAAAGAGAAAAAGATCCTCGTTGAAACAAGTTGAAAGATCTATACATAAAATAGCAGGTAAGAAAATTCTAATTTATAACCTAGCTTTGACACAGCTGAAGACATCTCTGACTTAATCGCTTAAGCCTCTTGTTCCCCTTTAATTTTAAGACAGCTGACTGGCTTTCAGAAGTCTGAAACACAAGTATCCACCAGTCTATTGAAGATGGGGCTAGGTTGTGTATCCATACTAGCGCAATGCATAATTGTGCAGCAATAATGTCAATAGATATTATTGCAGCCATATAGATTTTCCCATCTGATTATATCCCCAGCATTATATTCGGTATTATTAGCTCCAGGTCATAATGCAGATGCTCCTTAAAAAACGGGTAACATCAGACCAGCCTCCATACAGATTTGGGCAAATAACAAACATCTGCACTATATTAGCTGCTGGTACCCCATGTCTTGGGACCAATTTTCATTGTTCGATTTATAAATATACCACTTTGCAAGTTTTTCCGGTGTATAAAACAGAATACACACAGTTTCATGCTGCTGAGGCTTTCTATTAACAGACATGACCAGAGAGCTTGTTAGATTAAGGATTTCTTCTGTAACATCTGACTGGATTACCTGTCCAGTTTTAAGTCTCCTTTCATACATTGAGAGGAGCTAGAAGCTAGCACTTAATTGTGTCATGAGCAGCAGTAAGAGAGGGTGTGTGCTGCTGGAGAGACTATCCTAAAGGCGTGATGACATCACACGCCTTTGTGCCATCCAATCTTCTAGGGGCTATGTTGGGACTAGTCAATAAAAGAAATTGCATGTTGTCCCGGCTCATTGCCTTGTGGTGAAATTGAATCTAAGTTACATTTTTAATATTAATTAATTACTATATGCACACCACGTTTTAACAAAAGAGTTAATGTGTATTAGTGAAAGTATTACCTTATAAAGATTTGGAGATAAACAGTCAGTAAAGCAGATAGATAGAATTGATAAATAATACTGTATACAGCGACTGTAACCATAAAAATCCGGTTTAATAAAATAGATCATTCTGATAAATTTCGAAATTAGATAAATTTATGGAATGAAAAATTCGTTTTCTACATTGCGGAGGAAACGAAGGAGATAACATTAAAATACCCAACATGAAAAATATAGAATAGATCACATAGCTATCTTCTGTGGTCTTTAAAGTGGTGGTATGTTTAGAGCGATTGTATCTAAGATATTTTTAGTAAACAAAATATATGAATACGTAATAGACAGATCAGCCCATAAAATGTCAGGCTTAACTAACAATATGGAAAACAATTACTAATAAGTGGAAAGAATGCCAATATGATTATATATTCTAAATAAAGGGAACCTTTAGACTAATCAGAAACTACATTTATAATGTGAGGAATAAAGGGCAAAGTATTAAACCCCCAAAATAAGACATAATCTTCACATACTGATAATATTGTATGAGTTATTAATTTGTACTCTTTGGAAGTCTTCATTAATACCAAAAATGTGAAGCAGGTTTCCAAAAGGCAATAAAAAGGGTAACAATGAGAGTGGACAACCCATGCCATTCCATTATAAAGGCAAATAGGGTAAAACAAATCGTTCCATTATAATTGAAGCAGTTAGAGTAATATATTGACATTTTACCATAATTAAAATTTTGTTTAAAAAAAATACTAAATTTATTCATGACACCAAATACAAAAATCCAAAGACACGTGATAAGAAGCTTTGTCAGTACTCAACTCTGAAAGGCCACAAGGATCTTTCAAACGAAAAATATTAGAACATGGCATTGCAATCTGGTGTTAAATGATGAATAATGAACAACTTAGAATGCAGGTTGCTCAAAATGGATTATTGACTAAGTCACATCAGCCTCACGATTAGCCAACATTTTTTAATAGATTGTGCAATCTGAATTTATTAATGAAATCAACCTATAATGTGTATGTTGAGATAAATACATTGAGTGCTTCTGCAATTTACAAAAACTGGTGGGGCAACAAAGTTATAATAGCCAGTCAGTCAATTATGACAAGTAGAATAGAAATAATTACATTGGAAGACAAAATATTGTTAGGTACATAAGTTCCGTGGTGTAAGATTACATCACTCATTAACCTCTTAAAATGCCCAGAAATATTAATGTCTCTTAGCTATCTGTCTTAAACCTGTTACATTTAGATACTGGATTATTACTGTACCACATTTAGGGCTTGATTTAGATATCAGCTGAGGGGCTACTCTGCCTCAATGGTGATGGATATCCCATCCACCGAAACCTAAATCCCATAGGAAACAATGAGATTAATGTGAGAAAAGCCCCCTTTTGTCATGGTTAGCCCCCACCTTTTGCCTGGTATTTGTTGTGGTCTCAAAGTTGTTAGTGCCCAGGGCCCCTGCTAACCAGGCTCCCTGGGCTAGATCTCTTTCACAAAACAGTTGTGATGCATTGGCACAATTGGCAACACCTTTAGCTGCCACTGTAATTCCCTAGTAAATGGTACTTGTGTCCCCAGGGCATGGGGTACTAAGGGTAGGCCTCTGAGGGCAGCAGATTGTGCCACCCTCCAGGGCCATGCATCCAGATGCACCCAACATTGCCATTGCATGCTGAGTGTTGTGCTGCAATCCTCAAATGCAAACTTGACATGGCACACAGTCTGTGTGCCCTGTCCACTATACACTGCATGCAATATAGGTAAGTCACCTCTCTGAAAGGCCTCCTAGCCATAAGGCAGGGTGCACTATACTGTATGTGAGGGCATAGTTGCATGAGTAATATGCCCCTACCGTGTCCTTGCCAAACCTAGGATAGAGTAAGTGAACAGAGCAGCCATTTTACATGTGTGTGCTGGATACTGATCAGTACGAGTTTCACAGCTACATGATAGCCACTCTGAACCCTGGGTTGTTTGGTATCAAACAACTCAGAATGATAAATCCAAACTGGTACCAGTATTGAATACATTGCAAAATGTACCTAGGGACCACCTTAGAGGTCACCCCCGCAAAGCTAACTAACACTGGCATGGTTGCTGGCCAGTCACAACCAGCCTTCCACCACCAAACAAGATTCTGGAACCCTGGGGTGAGAGCTCCTGATCTCTGGGTCCCAGAGCAAAGCCCTTGCTGAGCGAACGTGTTATACCTCCCTCCGCAGGAAAGTGCACTGCCATGCCAGTGAGCTTCAAAGGCCTTACCGCCTTTGAAACTCGACCCCTAGGCTTGCTGCAAGCAGCAGATGTTCGCACTCATTGCAAACTCACACTTTTGGTGGGAGCAACAGCGGGAAAACACACAAAGGACAGGAAGAGTGGTCAGCCCCAGCTCGCGCCACCCCTAAGGTGTTGCATGCGAGGTGACCCCCTCCATTTAACTTTTCGCCACCTTGCATGGAAGGAAAGTAGCCAATCAGATGTAGGGAAGTGACCTCTGCCCACAGGAAGTGGGCACTTACTGCGTGTAGCCACCCTAAGGTAGATGACCCATTGGTTACTATTAGGAACTCCCTTAAATGCCCACTAAATACAGTATTTAGTGGGCAGCCTTAGACCAGAGATTCAGATTCTAAGGACACAAGAAGACCAACAATAAAGAAGACCCACAGCTCAAGAACCGAAGTCCTGCTGCATCAAGAAAAAGGCCCCAAACCCTGCCTGCTGCACCCAGGACTCGACAATCGCCACTGAGGGGTTGCTCGGACATCGGATGGACTCAACAAACACCCAGAGGAAAAAATTGCTCAAGATCTCCCTTTGGAGTGAAGGCATCACTCTCCAGCAACAAAAACTAAAAGACCAGTGAAGTCTAGTTCACTGACAGGCTGCTGGCCAAGGAACTGGACTTCACAGCCAGACCAAATTTCACATGATAGACTGTGAGGACAAAACCTGACAGTGTGCTAAGTTTGGTGACACTGTCACCTCCAGTGGCCAAACCGCGCATTAGCCCCAGGTATTCGTCATTCCACGTGAATACCCCAGAAGGACAGGAGGAGGCCCCAGTCAAAGGAGTTCAGAAAACACTGGGACCTCCCAGCAGAGTGCCCATGTTGACCTGCAAGCGACCCTCAAAGTGGCCTGCCTCCTGCTTCCAAGGGCCCATTTGTGCACAGCTTCTGGCTCATCGATTCGCTCTGCACCCAGATGCCCTCTGTACCGAAGATCCAGCTGTGCCCTTAGGGTACCCAACCCATTGTAACCTCAACACTACAAGGGGACTCACGGGACTCACCTTAAAGTCCTTCTGTGCTATGCTTTTTCAAGTGGTCCGCCGCAGTGGCCTTGCACCAACACAAAGACTTTTCTGCAGCTGCTCCTGCCGAAACTGGGAGTCGCCCGAACTTCTCCAGCTGGTCCTCAGGGGCCACCGATGACCTCGACCTACAACCAAGAGGAGACTTCGGTAAACGCGCTGTCTGATTTTATATGCATTTTGAAATTATTTCTCTATTGATTCCTTTGATGCGTAATTACGCACAGAACTGAGACATGTTCTAATCTTTGAAACTTCATAACTTAAAAGGTACTTACCGATTTCGATGATCTTGGTCTTAAAAATTGTATAAAAATCTGAAGTATTTTTGTAAATTGGTCTCGAGTTATTCTTTTGGGTGTGTGGTCTCATTTATTGATACTATGAATACAACAAATACTTTTCACTTCTCCGTGATTAGCCTAACTGCTTGACCAAGCTACCATAAAAGTTAGAGCATAAGGTAGTCTAGTTTTAACTTCTGTAAACCAACATGTGGTTGCCCTTACCCTCTGCACATTGTACAACATTTTGCACACTACATAGAGGACGAGCCTCCTACAATTTAAATTTCGGCGGATGGGATATCCGTCACCGTCGGTGGAGTAACCCCTCTACTGAAATCAAAGTCATATCCTTAGTCATAATTTAGAAAAAACAATAAGAATTTATGTATTTGCATACTAAATGAAGCACAATTCAGACAATTGGCTAAAAACAGAACAAAACAGTACTGGCTAGAAAAATAACCAAAAATCACACATGGGGCTTAACCATTGACAACAAAATTGAAACTTGTTACTGTAGCGCCACCAACTCACTTCCCATTGATTCATAACATATGCATAGAACAAGAAAACCAAAGACGTACTGCCCATTTGACATATAAACATTTGTAATCCAGTTGGAAGATTACGATCAAGATAAATAGCAACATCTTTCGGAGGAGAAAAATATTTAGTGACCTCTTTCAATGAGATTTCATACCTCCAGAATCATAAAGGCCATGTTTGTAGTTTATAGGTTGCGGTCTATGTTTTTGCATCAAATGTTTTTTTTTGCAAATAATATAAACTGATTGGCAAACTCTTGGTCTATGGAAATTCTCAATCCAAAGGCTTTTAAGTAAGGAGACTCATGTGGAGCTTTACAAAGTATAGTCACATGCTCATATTGAACCACTCTGAATGTAAGTTGTTGAGGTTTATGGAATGTATACAATGAACTTTATTAACTTCCAACAAATGAAAGCACTTTACATTTACAAAACCTGGGACAAATTTCTCAGTACAGGCTCCACGATTTGAACCATCAACACCTTCCTCTAATCCAAGCCTATGAGATTATAACAGCCGTCTGCTCTCAAAATGGACTAATGGTTTTCATAGGAGGTTTCTTGTCAGTTAATAGTTAAATACGATATGAACACTTAGGCCTTCATTATGACATTGACGGTAACATATCGCCACGCCTGCGATGGCAGATGGACTACTGCCAAGCCGGTGGTGCAGACCGACATGTTACGACCACAGCAGTCAACCCAGGGAAACCAAGCCAGTTTGCTGACAGTAACGCCAGTGCTACCAGACCACCGCTAATGGCGGTCGCCATCCCCAGGATAGCAGTAGCCACTGCACCGCCCACCCTAATATGACACTGCGGACCGCCGCGACTTCCAGGAGGGACGCCCGCCACCCAAAGCCTGACGGAAACAGCAAGTAGAAAATGACACACACCCCCAGGTTCGTAGACGACTCTGCGGAAGCCATGGAACGCCACCTTGAAATCTTCCCAGCGCACTTCCTCGCCTTTCTCCTCTATGACCGCCGATGCCATCAGTAGGTACACCTGCAGAGCAAACAAGGGGGGAAGGGGAGAGTGACACACCCACACACACCATACACACCATGCACGAACTCCAGCGCACACACACATGCACACATGCAACACAACACCCATACTAAGACACACAAAGAACACAGCCACGCCAAACACAAATGTCACATACACACACACTGGATCACAACTACACAACCACACCAATAGCACCAACAAGCAGAGATACACAAACCAATGCAAAGGCACAACACTACATACAGTGCCCAAATACAAGAAAGAACAGTGAATCTGAATGAAAAAATGCCTAGAAATTCACATTTAACAGGCACATGATAGATAGATGGAAACTCATCAGGGAACAAAAATACCCAACAACTGTATGAAAAGTAAAACAACAGGAATCCTGTATTGTAAACATATACATATAAATGGCAAATGCAGGTGAACGAGGTCATAAAGCATCAAGGCCCATAGGCCAGTCCAAAGTCCAGTGGGCACAACTGTGTCTGTCAAAGGCCCCAACTTGTCTCCTGACAGTCTAATGCCCTCCACAAGGTAGGGGCATCAAAGGGGCAGGTACGCACCTCAAGGGTCTCGAGGTGGGGGGTAGGTTTTGGGAGGGGGGCCTTGGCTTTGGCTTGGGAGGGGTGGGGTGGGGGTTTCACCCTTGCTCTTGACGGAGGGGCAGGGGCCTTGGAGCCATGATTTGGGGCAGCCTTCTTCTTGGGGACAAGGGACAGCTTCTTCACGGGTGGAGGGGCACCAAAGGTAGAAGGGGGGTCACCGGAGGACTTGGAGGTGGCAGGACTTGGCTTGGAGAGGGAACCATGAGGGCCAGGGGCAATACGGGGTGGGACAGGGTCAGGGAACAGGTCAGGGCCGGCAAGGAAAAGCTTCTTAGGAACAAGAAGGATGGATTGGGAAAGGGGTTTGGGAGTGGAGGGAGAGGGAGTGATCCTAGGACGTGTAGGTGTGCTGGAGATGTATGCAGAGTATGTATGTGTTAGGTGGAGGAATGTTGAGTGTCTGAATGTAGGCATTTACGTGTCCTTGGAAGAGGGACAAAGAGAGAATGGGAGTGGACAGACAGGTCGTGTGAATGAATGTTGGGGTGGTGTCTGCATGTACTGTTTGTGTGCTGCATGTGTGAGTGATGGTGGTTGTGGTGAGTGTAGATGTGGTGCATGGGGTGCATGTATGAGTGTCTGCTGTTATGGTGACTGAAGGCAAAGTGGTGACAGAGACTAGGAGTGAGGATGCAGAGCTGGCAGGTGTGAGTGGTGTTGTGACAGCAAGGGAGGAGGTCCTGGGGGAGACAGGGGAGGTAGTGGCTGATGTCGTGTCTGCTTTTGTGTGTTGATTGTGTGCATGCTTTTGATGTGATTTGTGGTGCCTGTGTTTGTCTTTGCGTACCTTGTCTTTTGATTTGGGTGAGTGCCTGTCTCTATGTGTGGCATGGCTAGGAGAGGGTAGAGGGCTTTGGGATGGGGCAGAGGTAGCAGGAGGGAGGACAGAAGTAATAGGGACACTGGCTGCCGTCACTGAAGAGGCCAGAGCCTGAAATGATCTCTGTAGGCCAGTCAAGGCACTGTGAATGCCCTCCAGGTAAGCATTAGTCTGCTGCATCTGGGATGCCAGGCTCTGGATGGCATTCACAATGGTTGACTGCCCTACAGAGATGGACCTCAGGAGGTCAATAGCCTCAGCATTTCGGGCAGCAGGGCTGACTGGGGCAGAGGTGCCTGCAGCGAAGGAGAAGCCCACCTTCCGCAGTGAGCGGGCACGGGCATCTGGGTGGGGAGCTACTGGAAGGGCAGTGTTGGTAAGGGGGGTCGCGGATGAGGATGGGGTTTGGATAGTCCCAGAAGGTGCTGCCACCACCAGGGAGCTTCCATCAGAGGAGGAATCTGTATCAGTGGTATCAGCTCCAGTCTCCCCTGTGGTGCTCCCCTCACCCTCCGTCCCACTGGTCCCTTCAGCTTTGGTGGTCTCTGCCTCCTGGGTCCCGTGGGCTCCAGCCTCCCCACTCGCCAGTGCCCCTACTCCTTCACCTACTGATGCTAATGCACACAAAGGATTGTTCAAAAAGGAGGGGAGGGGGTAAAACAGATGGGAGCATAGGGTTAATACCAATCTCCATTGCACGTATATACATTACAACAACATGTACATTCCTGAATACACTCCCTACAATGGAGATCTCCTTACACCCTCTGTGCATACACTCTGATGTGCATGCACAATCATGATACTACTACAATTACACTCAGGTACTACTTTACATTTTTAGGGCTCTTGTATACAATCCCATTACTGTAAAAAAACCTGTTAATGAGTGACATTTGTGCATTGTCATACTTACCTGTGTCACCCATTATGGACATGTATAGATAGGTATGGATACCAACTGAAGATACTATGGGGGTCATTCCAACCCTGGCGGTCAATGACCGCCGAGTTGGAGGACCGCGGGAGCACCGCCGACAGGCCGGCGGTGCTCCCAAGGGCATTCCGACCGCAGCAGTAAAACCGCGGTCGGACCGGCAACACTGGCGGTCTCCCGCCAGTGTACCGCCGCCCTTTGGAATCCTCCAAGGCGGCGCAGCTAGCTGCGCCGCCGAGGGGATTCCGACCCCCCCTACCGCCATCCAGTTCCCAGCGGTCCACCCGCCGGGAACCGGATGGCGGTAGGGGGGGTCGCGGGGCCCCTGCAGTGCCCATGCCACTGGCATGGGCACTGCAGGGGCCCCCGTAAGAGGGCCCCTACAAGTATTTCACTGTCTGCTTGGCAGACAGTGAAATACGCGACGGGTGCAACAGCACCCGTCGCACCTTCCCACTCCGCCGGCTCGATTACGAGCCGGCATCCTCGTGGGAAGGGAGTTTTTCCCTGGGCTGGCGGGCGGTCTTTTGGCGACCGCCCGCCAGCCCAGGGAAAAACTTAGAATACCCTCCGCGGTCTTTCGACCGCGGAGCGGTATTTCGGAGGGGGGAACTCTGGCGGGCGGCCTCCGCCGCCCGTCAGGGTCAGAATGACCCCCTATATGTCCATGTGAAGTCCAAAAATTTGGCACTGTAAAAATGCCATGAACACCTGTTGCTCAGATGCTCACCTATCACAGCTACCTCTGTTCACAGCAACACTTTATCCTACCTACATTAACTGTCATACCTACAGTTTACATCCTTGATCCCATGGCTTACACACAAATCCAGTCCATTGCAAACTGTACAGGACAAGTACTATTTCACTCTCCCCCTTTTGGCTACTGTGTTGCCCTCAAGCACCCATCCAACTCCGGGTAGGCTACTGCCAGTATGCGGGCCATCAGGGGGATCGGGGTCCGACAGGCACCCCTTCCTCGTTGGGAGGCTGTCCCCAACTGGGCTTCTGCGGTCTTCTGGGCCCAGCGTATTAGGTCCGCCCACCAATTCCTGCCGGGTATGGACCCCCCGGGTCAGCACTTCTTTGGCGATGGCTTTCCACAAACCCTTCTTCTGATGGGCGCTGACCTGCATGAGAGACACAGAAGGAAAGGCATATTAATGTACGCACAACAACCTACGACATTCATAGGCCCACCAACAGTACACAAATCAGCATCGTACACCACTTCACACTTCCACAAAATTCCTAGCAGTCATTTTTGTAGGTACACCCTCCACTGTAACATCCTGCATACACTTACTATTATACACTTACATACCCATTTAGCAACATACATAACCATTATGCGACCTACCGGCTGTTCTAGAGCCCCATACAGCTTTGTGTACAGGGGTAGGACCCTATCCACAAGTTTCTCCAGTCCTTCTGAGGTGAAAGCGGATGCCCTATCCCCTGTAACACGCGCCATTGTGGCTCCCAGGAACACGACACAACAGCACACTCAGTGGAGGTCTTAATGGCTGGAGAGTCAGGAGTCAAGTGAGACACGTCACGGCCGCAGTGGTCTGCACCATCACTGCCGACGGTAGTTGTCATTGGTCCCTGTATACCATAGACATCAATGTTAACAGGAGTTGCACGGTGGTTCCGACGACCTACCGCCATGACAGCATTGTCGTTGTTCTGGGTGTTTCCCCAATGAGGCTCATGGGAGGACAAGAAGGATGGTCGAAAGGACATTTGGTCTCTTGAAGGCAAGGTCCAGATGTCTGCACATCTCTGGTTGTTACCTGCAGTACTCACCACAGAATGTGTGCCAGATTGTGGTGGCCTGCTGCATGATCCACAATCTGGCACTAAGGAGGAATATCCCATTGCTGGAGGAGGTAGGAGTAGGGGATAATCCAGTGGCAGAGGAGGGGGGGAACATGAGTGACGAAGATGGGGATGAGAAAGATATAGGCACAAGAACAGATCTCATCCAGCAGTACTTCAGCTAAGCTTCTGGTAGGTACTTCTCTACATTTGACATGCCACATGTTGGGGTACAGATTGGGTGTACTTTATTATCTATCCCCGATATCAGTAGGTGTTGACCCCATTTGGGTTTCAGATGAGTATGTATACAGGAGTGGTCTGACAAGTAGGTCTTCAGTGCCACTGTGATATTGGCTAGTCCATCTGTCTGGGTTACATATAGTTCTGTAATCCTATCTACTTCTTCACACATTTGTGACTTCTCCATTCTGGAATCACATTTTCATTGGCATAGTTTGCAGGTTCTTGTGACTTAAAGTACTGCCAGTACTTGGCATCTAAGGGTGTGAGCTGTGTGGTACTATTACAATGAGTGTCTATTACTCAGGTCATTGTGTTAGATGCAACAATTAACTTGTTTCATTGTACCTGAACAGGGTTGTGGTGATGTGTGCATTGGGCTGTCTATCAGTGTGTAGACCTACAGTGTGAATCGTTTAACCATCATGATGTCCAGGTACATACTGTTGGCAAAAGTGAACATAATTTGTGTTGAACATTCTGTGCTATCAATTGCAGATGTACTATGAATTATGTTTCACCACTCTTCCCAGTCTGCTACCTGAGGACCCAGGGTTGTGTGGACACTGATTTTGCTGCAGGAAACCGGATGACAGCATGATACACACATATGTTTTAGGACTCAGCTTCTGTGACATGTCACATATTTGTTGCACTTTTACATTAAGTAAACGCATAACACCAAAACTTGTGTCTAAGTGCATTTATTGTGTATTCCAAAGGGTGGATAAGGTGCAAAGCACTGGTACCATGGTGATCAATTCCATCAGTCTGTAAGGTCCAGCAGTTGGCAGCACAGGTCCAGTATCCATGTGGCATATGGAAGTGGGGCTATGGCAGTAGGACGTCAACAAGGCGTCTCAGTGGCACACAAGGAAGACAGCTTTTGAGAGGCTCATTTCCTGGCAGTGGAATGTAGGAAGTTGGCTCTGTATATACTATCTCAAAGTGAGAGTGTGCACAGAGTCCAAGTGTTCCCCTTAGAGGTTGATAATGGCAACATTAGATAATACTAATGCTCTATTTTGTGGTAGTGTGGTCGAGCATTAGGCTTATCAGAGGGTAGTGTTAAGCATTTGTTGTACACACACAGGCAATAAATGAGGAACACACACTCAAAGACAACTCCAGGCCAATAGATTTTATATAGAAAAGTATCTTTTCTTAATTTATTTTAGAGCCACAAGATTCAAGATTTGAAGTAAATACATAAAATGCAAAGTACTCCACACAGGTAAGTAGGGAACTTTGAATTAAAGCAGTAGTACACACAGTATAGGTTAAAATGGCAATAAGCTATTTTAAAAGTGGATACTGCAAAAACCAACAGTTCTTGGGGAGGTAAGTTTGGTTAGGTTTTGCAGGTAAGTAAAGCACTTACACAGCCAGTCTCCCAGGCATAGGCGGCCTACCGTTGGGGGTTCAAGGCAACCCCAAAGTCACCACGCCAGCAACACAGAGCCGGTCAGGTGCAGAGGTCAAAGGAGGGCCCAAAACACATAGGCGCCTATGGAGAACAGGGGTGCTCCGGTTCCAGTCTGCTGGCAGGTAAGTACATGCGTCCTTGGGGAGCAGACCAGGGGGGTTTTGTAGAGCACTGGGGGGACACAACCAGGCACACAAAACACACCCTCAGCGGCACAGAGGCGGCCGGGTGCAGTGTGCAAAGTAGGCGTCGGTTTTGCTATAGGAAGCAGTGGAGGGACCCGGGGGTCACTTAGGCAATGCAGGCAGGCCACAGGGGGGCTTCTCGGGCCAGCCACTGACTGGGCTAGGAAGAGGGTCTCCTACTGGTCGCTCCTGCACTGGAGGTTGGTTCCCCTCGGTCCTGGGGGCTGCGGGTGCAGCGCTTGGTCCAGGCGTTGGGTTCCTTGTTACCAGGCAGTTGCGGTCAGGGGGAGCCTCTCGATCCTTTCTGCAGGCGTCACTGTAGGTGTCCAGGGGGGTCGACTCAGGTTACTCATGTTGTCACAGTCTCCTGGGAGTCCTCTCTGCAGTGCTTGTTCTCAGGAGCTCGAGCCGGGGGCGTCGGGAGCAGAATGAGAAGTCTCACGCTTCCGGCTGGAAGGGAGAGTTCTTTCAAAGTTGTTTTAAAGTTGCAAAAATATTGCTGGTTGTGAACAGTGCCGCTGTTCTCTGGAGTTTCTTGGTCCTTCTGGTTCAGGGCAGTCCTCTGGGTCTCAGAGGTCGCTGGTCCCTGTCGGATGCATCACTGTGCAGGTTCTTTGAGTCTGGAGAAAGGCCGGTAGGGCTGGGGCCAAGTCAGTTGTCGTCTCAGTTGTCTCTGTGGGGCTTTCAGGTTAGCAGTCCTTCTTTGTGTAGGTTGCAGGAATCTGATTACCTGGGTTCAGGGTTGCCCCTAAATACTAAATGTAGGGGTGTGTTTAGGTCTCGGGAGCAGTAGCCAATGGCTACTGTCCTTGAGGGTGGCTACACCCTCCTTGTGCCTCCACCCTGAAGGGAGGGGGGCACATCCCTATTCCTATTGGGGGAATCCTCCAAAACTAAGATGGAGGATTTCTAAAGGCAGGGGTCACCTCAGTTCAGGACACCTTAGGGGCTGTCCTGACTGGTGGGTGACTCCTCCTTGTTATTCTCATTATCCCCTCTGGACTTGCAGCCAAAAGTGGGGGCTGTGTCAAGGGGGCGGGCATCTCCACTAGCTGGAGTGCCCCTAGGGCATTGTAACACGAAGCTTGAGCCTTTGAGGCTGACTGCTAGGTGTTACAGTTCCTGCAGGGCAGAGATGTTAAGCACCTCCACCCAATGTAGGCATTGTTTCTGGCCTCAGAGAGCACAAAGGCTCTCACCCCAGGGGGTCAGAAACTCGTCTCAGTGGCAGGCTGGCTCAGACCAGTCAGTCCTGCACTGAAGGATTGGGTAAAATACAGGGGGCATCTCTAAGATGCCCTCTGTGTGCATTTTTTTATAAATCCAGCACTGGCATCAGTGGGGGTTTATTATTTTGAGAAGTTTGATACCAAACTTCCCAGTACTCAGTGTAGCCATTATGGAGCTGTGAAGTTTGTTTTTACAAACTCCCAGACCATATACTTAATATGGCCACACTGTACGTACAACGTCTAAGAATGCACTTAGACAAAGTAGGGGCATATTGTTCATGCAGCTACGCCCTCACCTGTGGTATAGTTCACCATGCCATTGGGCTGTAAGGCCTGCTACAGGGGTGACTTACCTATGCCACAGGCAGTATTTTGTGTGCATGGCATCCTGAGGGGAATGCCATGTCGACTTTGCCTTTTTCTCCCCAAAAACACACACAATCTGCAATGGCAGTGTGCATGTGTTAGGTGAGGGGTCCCTTAGGGTGGCCCAACACATGCCGCAACCCTTCGAGACCTTCCCTGGTCACAGGGCCCTTGGTACCACTGGTACCTTTTACAAGGGACTTATCTATGTGCCAGGGGTTTGCCAATTGTGGAAACAAGGGTACATTTTTAGTGAAAGAACACTGGTGCTGGGGCCTGGTTAGCAGGGTCCCAGCACACTTCTCAGTCAAGTCATCATCAATATCAGGCAAAAAGTGGGGGATAACTGCAACAGGGAGCCATTTTCCTACAGGTTGGGCTTGGCCTCTATCCCTGCAGGATGTCTGGGTCTGCGACCACGTTTGCGTGGGGGTTCCTCAGCAAAAGGGGTTGGCTCCGTGGTGGCTTGTGAGTCCTCAGGCATGACCATCATCCCACTAGCTGCAGCAGATGTAGAGCGCTGGTCAGTAGGTTGGCTAGTGGAAGGGACCTGGTGGTGGGTGGAGGACTCACGGAGGACTTTGACAAGCTCCTTCATCAAGCCTTTCATGGAGGCCATGGAGGCATTGAGGGCATGCCATTCCTGCAGAGCCTCCTGGTGGTACTCCCTCTGCTGTCTCAGGTTTTCCCCCAACAGGTCTAATAACTGGCCCATCTTGTCCTGGGATTGGTTGTATGCTCCCATTGCTTGTGCTATATCCTCTTGGGCAGGTGGCTCTCTGGGTTGCCCTGCCCTGTGACCCCTAAGTGCACTCCCACTGGCCCTAGCTCCCTGTACCTGTGACTCTGGCACGGTGTGCCACCTCCCACTTACACCAGGACCTTCATCGTCTTGTGTGGTGGGTACTGACTCAGGTACCCGTACAGGTAGGCACACTCTGGTTTGACGTGGCCTTGAGAGACTGGTGTGGGGGCATTAGACGACAGGTGCTGTGGTGGCAAAGGTTGTGGGGGGCTCCATGGTGTCCTGAGTGAGGCTGGTGGAGGTGGACTGCCCAGAGAGCCCTGATGGGCCAGGTCGGTTTTCCAGTTACAGACATCCTGTGTCGCTGTAATCACGGGGGTCATCATAAGGTCGGGGACAGGCTGTAAGTGGCACTGGTTGGCTGACAACATTCCCAATGGCACCTGTGGATAACAAGGATTGTTAATACACATCTGCCTGATGTACTTTACAGGGACTGCAAGGTAAGTGCTATGTGTCATCCTTCAGGACTAATGTGTAGTTGTGGGAGGGGAATGTGCATTGTTAGGTGGCTACAGGGTGATGCATTGTGGGAGTCATAGTGTTTCATGCTGTATATGCATCAGGTGCATTTGGGAGTGTGGACTTTGGGATTGGTGTTAGTGGGGTAGGGTGGGTATGCAGGGGATGGGGATGTATACATTACAGGTTTACTTCATACAAGGCTATAGGTGACTTATCAGTTTCCAATCCTCCTGTGGATTCCACTGAGACCCTCAGGGTGCAGGATCGCCAAGACCTTCTCCTCCCATGATATGAGCTCCAGAGGAGGTGGTGGGAGGCCACCGCTAGTCTTCATGAGGGCGATTTGGTGTCTGCATACCATGGAGCGGACCTTCCGCCTCAGGATTTCCATCTCTTGCGTATGTTGTCCTTTGTACGTGCGGGGCTTCCCACTGAGTTCACCTTGTCGATGATCCTCCGCCATAACTCCATCTTCTTTGCCAGTGACATTTGCTGGACTCGTGCCCTGAACAGCTGTGGCTCTACCCGGATGATTTTGTCCACCATTATCCTTAATTCATCATCGATGAAACAGGGGTTCTTTTGTCGGGACATTGTTAGTGTGATGTGTGTGTGAGTGTTAAATATTTAAGTGAAGTGTGATGCATGAGAGGTGTACAGGTGCCTGTGATGTCTGTGTGCAGTGCGATCTTCAGTGTGGACGTGCAATGTCTGTCAGTTGTTTGTCATGGGTTGTGTGTGTGAGTTTTATAGGGGGGATGTGGTGTGTGTATGTGTTTCAGGTGTGGGGTATTTGAATTGGCCTATCTGGTGTTACGTTGCAGGGCAGGTTTCATTTTGGCTGCCGCGGTACCAACCGCCAATAGATTACCGCTGCACTATGTCCGCTTTGCTGATTTGTGGGTCATATTAGGGGGCGTGGTGTTGTTCTGCCATGGTGGTGTGGGTGGGGGCTCCGCATCTCTACCGCTGTTGTTCGGTCTAACGGTGTCAGTTTTGTGGCTGTGTTCTGGCAACTTTGTTTTTATCGTCGTAATTAGGCGGGCAGATTGCCGTCGCCACTGTGGTCTTTTGGCGCCCGCCAGAATGGCAGTCTTAGGGAAAGATTGCCAATGCCATAACGAGGGCCTTTATTTCCAAATCAGAAACGTTTATAGTAATTGCAGTAAAGTCTTTCCTAAATGCATGAGTATCTTTTTTTAATTGGTTCAGTATTTTGTTTCATTGACTTAATTTCAGCTAGGATAACTTAATTAGGAGAGTCGTCATGCCCCTATGGGTTATCTTTGACTGGTGTAAAAAGTAGAAAGTTATCTTTGCATAATTTTTTCACTCAAAGAATCTGGGTCCATATTTACGAAGGTTTTTCTTCAATGTTGTGTTATTTTTTTTTTGGGGGGGGGGCAGCTCCAACACAAAATCTAGTTTAGTTTTTACATAGTCATGCAAAACTCAATTTGTATAGCCTTGCATGGCTTTGTAAAAAAACAAAAAAGTACGGCAATGCAGCACATAGCTCTGCCTTGCACTACATTGCCTCAGGTAGACATTACATGGGAAGTGCAAGTGTGATCCCATGCAGCCACCCATGTATTGTGATGCAAACCAATATTTATAAAGACAACTAGACATTGATTTACATCAAAATTATGTGCCTCCCTGAGGCTGGTGTAACAAGGTAAATATTGTTATTTCAGCTTGTTTTCCCTCTCTGCATGTGTGCTGCAGAATGCAACACACATACAAAGAGGAAATAGCCTCAAAGACGTTTTTGTGCAGGAAGTTACCCCTTCCCGTACAAACCTATACTGACCACAACACAGGCACCCTTTTGATATGATCCAAGGGTGCCTGCCCTGGAACTAGGCAGCCACAAGTGCACCAGGGCTAAGAGAAAGCAGAACTGCACCAGTTCTATTCTCTTTTCCTTTTGCACAGCACAGCACTGAAACTTCAATTGCTACGTTGCATGAAATTTTAGTAAATATGCCCCTAACCTTTAATAATTATATGCTGAGTTACGATTGTATTGGCAATAAACTATCAGAAGTAGAAAAAATCGTTTAACACCTTTTTGTGCTGAAAAAATGTTTTAAACATTTTAGATATATTTATGTAAAAATACATCACTTCAAAAAACTTTATGTTAAGATCAGAATTAGAACCAAAAATCTATAGTAAAATTTGGTGTTCCATTTTGTAAGAACGTTCTGCTCAGATGAAAATACAAAACATTGCTTGGTGCTGTAAGGTTGGAGCTCTGTTGTAGACTAATTTCAATTTCTGCTGGACTGCAATGAAGAGATGCTGCTATAACAAACACACGTCCATCAATGCAGAGAGAGGTGGAAGTTCATAAAAGACTGGAGCTTTCACACTGCGAGATAAACACCATTGCCAATGGGAAAAATACGCATATATAAGTGGTAGTTCAGTGTCCTTAACCGTAAGGTTGAAACGAAAAAAACACACATCTCCCAGTGCCAAGTGATAAGCGCTTTCTTTAACGTTAATTTCTCCAAGCTCAAAGTTTAGCAATACTACACCATCAATGTTACCAATTTAGATATTTGACATAAATGTGTGAAATCCCCTGTTTCTAAACTGAAGTAATAACAAGGAAGCTAGCACCAGCAATCAGTGACAGCTATTACCAAAATCGTACAATTAAACGATATACAGATGCATAATAGAATGCACCTTCATTAACATGGCTTTGTTGAGGTTAAATGCTCTAAATATTAGAAATCTGCAAGATTTCTAGTGTAAGTCTCGTAAAAATATATATTTGTTAATCGAGTACCAAAATATAAAAATATGGCAAAGCAAGTGAATTAAACAATGTTACAGAAATACACACCTCTCAATTTAAGGTAAACAAGCACCTTCATCTGCGTGACTTGATAAGAGCTGGATGTGAAGTTAATCATATAAATACCTATTTGCTGCAGAATTTTGCAGCAGTTCCGGTATGAAATTCCTTAGATGGTTTTAGCAGTTCTTTTCACACCATAAACACTACTGTAGGTAATAATGACATCACGTTTGTGACGGAATATCCCATCCGCCAAGGTTGTAAACAGGCCCTTGGTTTGTTGCCTTCCTCATTATTTAATAGCACTTGTAGAGAGCCATCCGGGCTCTCCTAGACTTTGTAGTAACTATGGGTCAAAGGGGGTTGGGTAACAGGGGAAATAATAAAAGGGAGAGCCGTTGACCCCAGCGGCAGTTCTCCACAGAAACACGTACTGGTGTTTGTGCTGTCTTTGTTGGTGTTACTTGGCGGCACCCCTCTCACCCTCTACATTGGCGATGAGCATGGGATAACCCCCTACTGTTGTGCTGTGCCTCATAGCCCAGGGGCCTCAGCACTCTGCTCCCCGTGTAGGGTGTGCTGGTGTTGGCTGTTGTGCGGGGGTGTGCGAGCCTGGCGCCTTTCGTTGCCCCTCTGGCCGTTGAGCTGCTGCGAGTAAGTGCCTCTGGTCATCGAGGTGGGCCGGATCGCCGGAAGGAGGCAACGCTGGGTCGGGCTGCCCCAGGGACATGCTGGTGAGTGCCCCCCCTGCTGCTGCCCGTTGTGTAAACGTGGCATCGTCATTTGGGGAATCTTCATCCAGCACTGGAGACCCGAGCGTGGGCACGCGCAGTGGCAGGATACCGGTGAAAGTAAAAAAAAAACAAGGAAAAAAAAAGACACACAAACACGATGAAAACTTATAGAAGGTGACTAGCAAAAGGACTGCAGCCAGCAGAACACGTATGAGCTGCGGCACACCTCATCCAGGGTGTCCAGTGGGCTAGTGCAAACAAAAAACAAAAAAACAAAGAGAAAAGCGGAGCAAGAAAGAAGAAGGCAAGCCACAGGGGAGGTCTGATGTTTTCTCGCCTCTAGGGGAGGACTCCTGCAGCACAGACACTGGCCGGCAGGGGCACGAAAGGAGTGTATTCGTGGCGCCAGAGGTGACAGATGATCACAATGAGCTTGTCGCAGGAGAACCGGGACCAGCCGCATCCACCACCCACTGTGGGAGTCCACTCGTCAGTAGCAGCGTTGCCCCCCTTCAGCCAGCTGCCAGATCCTGCCATGGCGGCGCCCCTATGGCACCATTGGCTACACCGGCTAGACAATTACTTCTGTGCCACAAGGGAGACGGATGGTGCAGTGCGTAGATCCCTGATGTTACACATGGGGGGGTGGACTGTATGAGCTCTCCAGCACCCTCCCAAACACGGGTGCGGCCAATGACTTTGATGCAGCAGTTGCTGCACTGAACCTGTACTTTGACCCCCAATTAAACCCAGACTATGAAAGGTTGAAGCTACGCCAAGCGCAGCAAACTGACAATGAGTCGGTGGATATGTTCTATGCCAGATTGAGGAAATTAGCAAGTACCTGCGTCAGGCTGAACCAGCACAAAGAGATCCGTGCACAGATTATTCAGGGATGTCGTTCCAACATGCTGCGGAAACTAATACTACGACAGCCGGGTATCACGTTGGATGAGATACCAATCCTAGCCCGCTCGCATGAGCTCTCAGCCACACAGGCAGATGCGATGGCCGCCGCGAGAGGGCAGGCCTCAGTCACGTCGAGTGCTGCCAATCACCCCATGGTGAAGGAGGAGCAAGTAGACACTCTACAAACACGTCCAGTCAGACCGAAATTTCTACGTGCCCAAAAACAAAGTGAAAGAGGGTGCAGGAGCTGCGGCTGCGATCACAAAATGCCCGGCATGTGCCCAGCGAGGGGAAAAACCTGCAACAAGTGGGGGAAGGTGAATCACTTTGCCAGAGTGTGTCGAGCCGGCCAGTTCAGACAAAAGACTGCACTGGAATAGAATGCTACGGTGAGGCAGCTGACACCTGTGGACGGCACAGATGGTGGCGCAGGAGGTGGAAAATATGAAGATAAGGAAGAGGAAGACATTTTAGTCATTTTATTCATGGGAGGGAGGCAGCAAAAGACACGCCCGCCCCCATGTGCAACATGGACATACATGGCACTGGGGTGATCCTGTTGATTGACATTGGGGCATCGGTCAATGTGATGGACAGTATGCTGTACGACCAGCTGTCCCCGAAACCACCACTAATACCCTGTAACACAAAGATCTACACCTACGGGGGCAGGAGCCACTCCCGCTGTGTGGTGCAATTGAACTGGAGGTAGTTAACCAAGGTCATTCGACGACAACCAAATTTTACATGGCAAAAGAGAACAGGGGTAACCTCCTCGGATGCCACACAGCCGAGGACCTGGACCTTGTCTTTTTTGCACGACAGGTTCACGACACGCATGCAGAGGCCATACTTCGTGACTTTCCACAACTATTTGTGGGTCTCGGAAAGCTCAAGGGGAAGCAATTTGAGCTGCACATTGACCCCGCAGTGGCCCCACTGCGCTGCGGCATCGCCATGTTCATTTTAATCTCAGACCGTCAGTAGAGAGAGAGCTGCAAGCTCTGGAGGACCAAGGGGTGATTGAGAAGGTTACGGGGCCTACCCCCTGGGTATCATCATTGGTTATTGCACCAAAACCCAAGCAACCTGGAGCCATCCGCTTATGTGTCGACATGCGGCTACTGAATCATGCCATCAAGAGGGAACGGCACATCACACCTACGATGGACAAAATTGTCGCAGACTTGAACGGTGCCCAACGGTTCTCTAAACTTGACCTAAATTCCGGCTATCACCAGCTGGAGTTAGCACCGGGCAGCAGGAACATCACGACCTTCTCCACGCACGTGGGACTCCGGCTTGTCAAACAACTCAGTTTTGGCGTGTCGTCAGCCGCTGAAATTTTTCAGAATGTCATTAGAGAGATGCTGTCCAGTCTGGAGGGAGTACTGAACTTAAATGATGGCATTCTGATCTTCTCGGAGATGCTGGAAGATCATCACCGCCGATTGAGGTCCACGCTGCAGCATTTGTCTGACACAGGTCTTACACTCCACAGAAAGTGATGCACATTTTACCAGAACTCTGTTGAGTTTTCCGGTTACATTTTCTCCCAGGAAGGGCTGAGAGTGGACCCCAAGAAGGTGAAAGCCATTGGCAGTGCACCAGTTCTGCGAAACGCCACAGAAGTCAGGAGCTTCCTGGGTATGGCGACATTCTGTGGCAGTTTCATACCCCATTTTGCTACGATGGCCGAACCCCTGCAATGGCTAACAAAAGCGGATTCTATATGGAACTGGAGTCCGGACGAGAGCAAGGCATTTCAGGATGTGAAGGGGACGGTGCTGGATAAGGTGACAATGGCCAATTTCCACCCCAGGAAAAGGACTGAGCTGGTTGTGGATGCTAGCCCAGTTGGGTTAGGGGCGGTGCTACTGCGGGAGCAGCGTGACCAGGAGTGGGCACCTGTGGCGTACGCAAGCCAGACCCTGTCAGCAGTGGAGGCTCGTTATGCACGCATCAAAAGAGAGGCAATGGCAATCCTCTGGGCCTGTCAGCATTTTCACCTATACCTGTACGGCCAGGAATTCCAGGTGATAACGGACCACAAACCCCTTGTGTCGCTGTTTGCGGGATCCACAAGGCTGGCTCCCCCGAGAATTGAACATTGGGCTGTTTTGCTTCAGTCGTATAGGTTCAAGGTTGCCTACAGGCCAGGAGTAAACAACCCAGCTGATTACTTGTCGGGGCATCCTACCGTGTATCAACCTGATGAGGGGTCTGAAGATGAAGGAGAAAGAATGGAAAGCTTCGTGAAGATGGTGGTTCAGGCGGCCTATCCCGTGGCCCTCACACTCGAAGAGATAGTTGAAGCATCAGTGAAAGACCCGGCAATTGGACACAGCAATTGGCCGAGCCAAGGATGCTTTGAAACAGCAAGGGTGGAAGCGTTTTCTAGAAGGCATAAGGTCACTTGACCAAGAGGAACGTGTGGCCATGCACGTACTCTGGTGAGTAATAGATGAACTGTCAGTGGGGAGTGAAGGGCTTTTGTTGTGTGGCCCGTAAATAGTGCTTCCACAGCGCCTGTGGGGCCAGGTGGTTGACCTAGCTCACCAAGGACATTGAGGAGCCGCTAAGACTAAAGCTCGCCTAAAGGCCAAAGTATGGCTCCCAGGCATGGATGCCATGGTAGATACTCTTGTTGCAAGGTGTCACTCCTGTGCCATCACTGCAATTGATCAACCCACCACCCCTGTCATTACGGAGCCGCCGAGCTCCAAGCCATGGTCGAAAGTCAGAATGGATTTTGGAAGTTTTCCTGATGGGAGGCTGATGGTGGTTATGATGGACTTGTGCACCCGATTCCCTGTGGTGGAGTTAGTGGCATCAACTGCTTTTGAAAATGTCAAACTCATCCTGGAGAAAACGTTTGCATTGTTTGGCCTGCCTGATGAGATTCGCACCGATAACGGTCCGCCGTTCCAGGGTCAAGAGTTTTGAGATTACTTGGGCTTCCTGGCAATACTTCACGGAAAGATCGCGCCCTATTGGCCACAAGCCAATGGCGATGTATAGCGATTCATGCAGACTCTGAAAAGAGTGCTTTGGATTGGAGTGGAACAAGGGAAGGATATCGAGTGGTGTATGCACAAGTTTCTGCGGGCATATAGGCAGATGCCTCACAGCACCACTGGCTGTGCCCCAGCAGTTCTGATGTTTGGACAGCCCCCGAGCGACTGTATTCCAGCTGGGCTACACTGGGAACAAATCGAATTGAATATGGAAGCAGCCCAGCAGAGACGGAGATTGACCAATCAAAATGCCAGTAACCGGAGAAGAACCCGGTGTTCGGATCTTCAGGTGGATGATGTTGTGGTGGTGAGAAACAGACGTCTGAGTGGAAAGTTTCAGACTACAAATGAGTCAGGATGATGGAAGGTGATCCAAATAAAAGGGACCATGGTGACTGCCAGAAGAGGTGGGGGGCAAGTAACCCGGAACATATCATGGTTCAAGAGGATTGAAGTCTCCTGCGAGAATGGCGGAGACGATACCCCTACCGAAAATGAAGATGGGAGCGAGGAAGTTCTGGCGCCAGAAGAGATGGGCGATCCGCCGGCTCAGGGTCCCGAGTCTGGGTCAACGACAGGTGATGTGGGTTGCAAGGAGGCCAGTGGTCGGAGTGAGAGGTCTCCTTTGCGACCTAATCCTGCACCCAGCCAGAGACTGAGGGACTTTGCATGTTAATGTGGTTTCTGTAGGTTTCTGTGAATGAATAATAATGTAGCGGAAGTTTGCATGTCTACGTTTTCCTTTTGTTTTCCTTTTTCTCTTCCCTTTTTCTGTTTCGGGGTTTTCCTTCCTCTGCTGTTTGTTTAATTTGATAACTAAAACCTGGGAGGGACATAGAGAACCATCCTGGCTCTCCTAGACTTTGTAGCAACTATGGGTCAAAAGGGGTTGGGCAACTGGGGAAATAATAAAAGGGAGAGCCGTTGTCACCCTCTACAACACTGTTCATAAAACATTTACCTGCTCTCAAAGTTTGTAAAGCTAGCCTTGAATAGAAAGATTGTTGGTTGAAGGTACTGGCGTCTTGCTCTTTCAAAGAATACGTACTAATCTCTGTTGCTGAACCTCTGTTATTGAATATATACCTTTTCAGAATAAGTGCTTATCTTCCTGCATGTTCAGCCATTGAGCTTTTCAAAGGGAGTTAAAGCCTCCAGTTTTGAGGTAGTGCATTTACCATTACAGTCCTTGGCACCTAACAATTAGCAGCTGTTTGTATCTCACCAAAAGTCTGGATGCGGTGTAGTTTACAATAAAAAAAAAACTTACCTTGTCCTGATGCCACTGACAATTGCTTTATATCCCGAACATGCCACCGTGGTCGACAGCTGCTGTCAAGAAATAATCAACAGTTCTCAAAGTATCATCACCTGAGCTCAGTGATGGCTAAATGTTATCAATGCATTAGGAGACCTCAGCCTCTGTATCCCCCTGCTGATATACCATTTCCAAATTTCGATTGGTGGCCATCTGGTCCTCACAGGAGTATCTGTTGATATAATAAAATCAGGGAAGATGGGGCTATTGTATATTGCCAGAGCTGATCGGAATCGGACTGCACTTACTGTGTCATCTAGTTTTTTTTTTTTTTATAGCACGAACCTGTCCAAGGGGGTTACAGCGATTTACAACAGATCTAGAGTAGTTACACATTTGAAAGGCACAGGTAGAATATGTGATTTGCCCTAAATCACATGATGTTGATTAAAAACTGCAATTCAAACCTGATTCCCAATGTTTCAACGTCAGCAGGACTACGCCATAGGCCACATCTCTTTACAATATTCAGGTTTCACCAGGGCTTGTTTCAAGACTACATGGGAGAGGTTAAACGGATTCCTATAAGCTGGTCTGAGCTCCTAACAGGGTACTCAGTTAAAGTCATTGCTTAAATCGAACCACCCTGTGCTTGCAGATTCAGTCACAGAAGAAGGTAAAAAGGCCTTTGTGCTTTTTTACTTTAAGACCACTTTCTGCACAGCGAACTGAGCCCTGCTGTGGAGTATATCATTGGGCATGAATGCCTGAAGCTTATTGCATTCACACATAAAAGGCTATAAAAATAAAGTGGGGTGTAAAATAGGGGACTAATGGCGCTCAGGAGACTATTTGGCCAAATATAGCATTAAGGGTTGCCAACACAAGGGAAAACACCCATCCCTTGAAGGTTCAAAAGAACCCAATAATGATTAGCACAATGTGAGGGCCCCCCCTTTATAACTTTTACTTTTCAAGGTTTCCAAATCAAAATCCAGTGAGTCAAAACTCAAGTGAGTGAAATCCAAATGAACGCAAACTTAAATATCACGCCAGTCTTTTGTAAAGTCCAATCATATCCAGGATTTATTTGATCAAATCTTCAGATTAACAGCATCCTTCATGAATAAACACTTCGAGCCAACACGTGTTTCGTCACGGGAGAGTCCTTTAGTCCCCAACGACTTCTTCAGGGCTCTACATTGTAAATAAATAATTATATTAGAAACCAAAATGCTCAAACTACATGATACTCAAATATGATGAATAAGGGTGACCTTAAAGTAGCCCAGAGAGAATCAGCACCCAATGATATGAGAGGAGAAGTGAGTAGCTGAATTTAAAGATAATTCTCCAATGAAGTGATTTCAAAAGAATATACAACTACAATAGTCGTCTATTACATTAATAATTGGAGATGGTCAATGTGCTACCAATCACCAGATCAACTACACAAACACAAGCGATTAAAACTCAAATTGTCACCGCAAACCCCTTATTTAGTCACCATAAGGAAAACTCTATGCTAGTGTCTTCATTTAAAAGATTGCCTAACAACCATAGTGGAGATAGCAAACAACTGTCATTATATTATATAACCAATCCTATCTCATGTACTCACAGTTTCAAATGATAGTAAGTTGCTTAAAGGTATGAATAATGTCTTTGTTTTTGCATCTGTGAAAGCACCTAACTAGCATGCCTATTGAAACAAACAAGAAAACCAGGTACAACTCTATATGTATCCAGATTCCCAATTTCAAAGCATAACAAAACAGTGAAGAGTGTTAATCTTACATTCTGTTCCTTGGTTTTCAATGGCTCCTTAATCGATGGCCGTACAATTCAAGGCTAAAGTACTCTCCGTTAGTTAGTACCCTGAAAAAAATCAAGGCCCTAATAGTTCCAAACAAAATCCTGAAAATCCTCACCTCCTGAAATCTTAAACGATCCATGTACGGCGTTTCCGTGCTTAGGAAACGCTACGTTGCGAGTGCGCACCAGCGCGTCCCGCAGCAATGATGGTTTAAATGTATTTTTAGAACGCGAGAACAAGCGCTCCCAATAAGGTGTTTCCCCAATCAGGAAACACAACGTTGCGAGTACGTCACAGCGCGTCTCGCATCATCAATTATTCAAAGTGTTTCCGGAGCGCGAATCACCGCGCATAGCCACAAACCACCACGGACTGCAACTTAAAGCTTTTTTAGGGAAGGGAGTACGTGAATAATAACAAGCGCAAAAGACTGTAATGGATATACATTTCATACTGCAACCCATAGTAAACCAGCAACGGAAAAAATACTTATATCTACAAACAAATATATAATAATCAAATAAGAACAAACTATTTGGCGCTTGCCATTACTAATGACATGTGTTCCCAATCTCAAAATAAAACAATATGCAGACCGCCAATTCTTATTAGGCACATTGAATCATCCAGGTTAATCCATCTACTACCTCTGAGGCTACCATGAACATGGACAAAAGTCGTTGTCTTAAAAATGATCACAATATCCATCTCCAAAACTAAGAGATCAAGAAGACCCACCCATGCAAATGAAAGAGAGGATAAGGAGATGAGACATTAATTAATTGTTCAAGTAAAATGATATGCTTGGGATTACCATAAATTATCTATTAATGCACTGATAGTGTGAGAATTTTGGTTACTAATGACACCATCCGTATATAAGCATTCCAACATAGAACAATTCAAACATTTTCACATGACTGGTGATTAGTATAATCGTATTATTTTGATTCATAATGAACGCATCTGTGTATGCAACTTAAAACATGGAACAAACCGAACATCTTCAACATCAAATGGTGATTAACATATTTTTGTTTTCAGTGATCACCCAAAAAGAACTCCAACTCTCTATTCGAATTGAGGCCGGATTCTACAGCCTTCAACCTCATTATCCACATTGCCTCTTTCCTACATAGCATTAATTCTCGATTACCCCCCCTTGGACTGCGGGGAACATGTTCTAGTCCAAAAAATTCAAAACTTTTATACATGGATTGTGAGTTACATGATAAGATGTGGGCCACTATTGGATATCTTGCGTCGCCATTCTTAAGCATACGAATATGTTCTCCAATCCTTGCCTTTAAGGGGCGTATTGTGCTTCCTACATAAATGCGAGTAGATTTGCATCGTGTTATGTAGACAACATGAGTAGTGTTGCAGTTGATCCTAGTGCAAATTTGGTAAACTTTCCCTTCCAGAGAAAATTCTTTAATTTTATTACAAGCCCACGGACAAACTCCACAACTGCCACATTTAAAGAAACCCATGGTTTGTGCAGATAGCCAGGTTTTGTTAGGAGATACAGTAGTAAAACTGGGGCTCAACATGCTCTTTAAAGTTTTCCCTCTCCGGTATGTGGTGGGCACTCTTGCTGGTATCAAATTACTAATTGACTCATCCTGTGTTAACAAATGCCAATGCTTGGCCACAAGCTTCACCGTGATCAAGGAAGCATCATTAAAATCTGTTATGAGACGCACCTTATTGGATTCATCTACCATGTTCTTGATTTTGTTAGTAATCAAGGTGTCACTCCTATTCACATTTTTACTTCTTAATTGTGCTTTTTTGATCACCTTATTAGAATAGCCATGCGCTCTAAATCTTCTACCCATGTCATTCACATGCAGCAAAAATTCGTTATCCAAACTACAATTCCGTCTTGCCCTCACCATTTCACCATAAGGAATGGAAGCAATCTGATGTCGTGGGTGTGCACTCTCAGCATGTAAGATTGAGTTACACGCTGTAGCTTTCCTAAAAAGTCTACTCTGTATCTTATTGTCTGCAATGAAAACCTCAATGTCCATAAAAGGCTATCCGTCTCAAACAGGGGTTCTTCTTCAGATTAAAATGTTATGGTGAGTCCAGTGGCACTGCAAACTGCCCATTGTAGATCAGAAGTACCTTCCTAAGGAGCACCATGTCTAAACTCGAATCTTTCTCTTAGTGCTGAACGTTGAGGAGATGCATTTCAAAATTTCCCAAATATCAGTGACATAGTAACCTGCTGGCCACACATTAAATCACGGAGACCAAATTAAAGTTTTAAATGTTTATTGCAGGTTCAGAGCCAAACTTACACAAAGGAGTCTCAAAATCGTCATGTAAATGTAGGGCATTACCAAAGGAGAATTAAAATGACGAACCACTCTAACTTAACCAACATATGGAAAACCAATATTTGAATAGCAGAAATACAAAATAGAAGAAAAAGAGATGATGCTTTGGATATAAAATTAAATCCTCCTACCTAACCATTTGATCGAAATAGCTAACTACCCTAACATCTAAAAAAGGGTTCAGAGAAAAAGTGTCAGCACAACAGAGCTTCTATAGAAGGCTCTGTCAAAAGAGGGGTGTGAAGCATAAAGCCACTAAGTCTATATGAGGCACTGGTCTGAACCTCAGAGGGGTTCGCTCTGCTCAAAGGGCAAGGGGATCGGACTCTTAGCTAACTATTCCCCTCTGAAATCTTGATTCTCCCAAGGAGTGACATCATAGTTAAAACTTTCCACTGAACAACAACTCTATATCAATTGCCTGATAGGCTGTTGAACCTTTGAACCATCCTTTGGTTCACTCCTGTGCTCAGGAATTCAGAGGGGAATTCAACTACCATCTCCATGTTACTCCTCTTCGAGCTTGGTAATACTTCTTCTAAGGCCACATTTATCTTTTCTGCACGATAGAGTCCTTATTAGCCACAGGCTCATACCCTTGCACCTGCAGCTTAGAGAAATATACAATAAAAAAAGCTTTCACGTTGAAGGTTAAAACATAGAAAAAATTCGGCCCTTCACTCCGGCCAAGCTAACATTTACATGAATGTACTTAATTTAGAATATTTTAAACGCATTTCTCATAAGAGATATACACACTGATTATAAAAAGCATTTCTAAAATTCGGCAACAAACATATTTGCAAACGATGAATAAATGTGGTTAACATAGGAGATTATATTTGCAAGTGCACTTTGCTTATATACATTTCAGTGCATCACATTATATGAACAGCCAACTTCACACGTTTATAAGCAATTGATTTCTCCTCCATTTCGCCTCCATTGTACACTGCAGGGAAACATAACGGCACAGCCAAACTATGCCCTCTCAGGAGACAATATCCTGATATGGCACAGTGACTAAAGGGTTCCTAAACAAAGCCTTTCTAAACAAGACTTCCACGGAGTCCCATCATTAGCTGGAGTTGCCATTCACATAAACCAGGACCTACAAAGCATCTCTCCTTTGTAATACAGCAAGAAGATCTTTGTCCAGATTTACTAAACTTTGATGCAACGCAGCAAGGGAAGTTCCTGTGTTGAGTCAAAGGGGGAGAGCAGAAATGCAACATATTTACCAAGATATGAGGAAGTTGCGCTCTCTCCTAGCACTGGCACACTTGTGGATGCCTAACCCCAATGCAGCCACCCTGTTGTGGTCAGAATCAGTTTAGTGTAGGGAGGGACACCTTTTTCTGCACAAAAACAGTTCTTAGAGGCTTGTTCCTCTTTCTCTGTGTGATGCGCAGTGCAGCACACATGCAAAGAGGAAGTAATGAAGAGAAATAAAGATATTCCTCCTCATTACACCAGCCTCGGGTAGGGACACTATTTTGGCTCAAAACCACTTTAATGACTTTAGTAAACATGGGTTTGTGTCAAAATATATGGGTGGGTGCACAGGAACGCCCATGTTCATCCTATGTAAATCCTCCCAGGAGCAAGGTAATGCAGGGTAGCGCTATGTGCTGACTTGCTTTACTTTTCTGATAAAATCCCACGCAAAGCCACTTAAAATCTTGATTTACATGGCTTTGTAAATCCCAACTTGGATTTTGCATAGCGCTGCATTACAAAAGTGGTTTAACCGTGACGCAAAATACTAATAAATTTGGGGATGTATGTGGTGGAAATATTTTATGGCCATTTACCTTTTGGGAGCATGCTTTATCCTCATGTATTTCAAAAGCACTACTAAACAGGGGTGGCCCCTCCACTATGGCGGAAGAGCGTCGCACCGCTGCTGAAAGGAGAAAAATAAAAGGATAATAAAAGTATTTTACTACCCCTTTATTTTTCTGCTTTTGTAGGGCGGGGCCAGCATCCTCCACGTCAACAAGTGAAGGAGGAATGGTGGTGAGCTTCAAAGTGCACATGTCAGTTTGGCCGACCGGCCAAGGCTTGCCAAACTGACAATCGCACTTAAAACACTCCACCTGGCTGTGTTGCACAGCCGGATGGAGACCAAGCGCAGTGTCCCACTCCTTCCTTGGGCGCCATTTCTGCCTGCTCAGGCCGATCTTGGAGCTTCTTTGATGCACCTGGATTGGGTGGGGAGGGAGGAAGAAGAAGAGAGGCGGCTGAAGCAGCAGAACACATATGCAGCAGGTAAGTTTTATTTTTGTTGTTATTTGCCCCCTCTCTGCTCCCTGCCCCGCACCCCCACTCCTTCTTGGCAGCAGCCGCTTCTGCTAGAAAACAAAAACAAAATAACACATGCCGCATTGGCATGTAGAGAATAACATATGCACACTCAACTAATTATAAAAAAGTTACTTAGTGTGAAAATAGCTATTGTGGTATCAGTGCTGAGGAATTTTGAATTGGTGGTTAGGAGAGGGGCAGCTCCTTTGTTCGTTTCTCTTCACGATACAAGGATACTTCAGCAGAACAAAACTACGTTTTTGAGGCACCAGAGCAGTTAGCGTGCACCCCCGTTGAGTGGGCCTCCTTGACATTGCTCAGGTGTAATCAGTAAGGTGAGCATTATCTTCTGCAGCTAAGTCATATGTTATCACAAGGCATATAGTCCCACCTGGTTTCCAAGCCACACAAGACAAGCAGGGCGTGTACTCTCTGGTAACCAGCACTGAGTAGGTGAACTGGAACGTGAGTGACTAGCAGAGTCCGTACTGCCCTCCAAGGAGGTCCGGCTCTCCTGACTTTCTCACAGGCTGGCTGCCCTCCATTACTTACCTCGGTGACAAAGCTGAGTGAACCTGTCGGAATGTGAACCTGACACCAGGAGAGCCTCAAAAGCACATTTCTGTAGTGGATTCATTAGCCAGCTGAACTACAAGGCTCAATGCTGCACTAAAGAGGACATTTCACTGTTGGCTTCAGCTCCGAAATCACCATGCCCTTCAAAAATCAGATGATTTTCTATTACCAACCAGACTCAGGCCTCACACATTATGGGCCATATTTATACTTTTTGACGCAAAACTGCGGTAACGCAGTTTTGCGTCAAAATAATTAGCGCCGGCTAACGCCATTCTGAAGCGCCATGCGGGCGCCGTATTTAATCAATGACTTTAGCCGGCGTTAGCCGCCGGCGCTGCCTGGTGTGCGTGGAAAAAAACGACGTACACCAGGCAGCGCTGGCGTAGGGGGATATGGAGCTTGGGCGTCAAAAAATGGGGCAAGTCAGGCTGAGGCAAATTTTTCGCCTCAACCCGATTTGCGCCATTTTTTCCGACTCCCAACCCCCATAGAAATGACTCCTGTCTTAGCAAAGACAGGAGTCATGCCCCCTTGCCCAATGGCCATGCCCAGGGGACTTCTGTCCCCTGGGCATGGTCATTGGGCATAGTGGCATGTAGGGGGGACCAAATCAGGCCCCCCTATGCCACAATTGTTTTTAAAAAAAATACTTACCGGAACTTACCTTAATGTCCCAGGGATGGGTCCCTCCAGCCTTGGGTGTCCTCCTGGGGTGGGCAAGGGTGACAGGGGGTGTCCCTGGGGGCATGGGAGGGGACCTCTGGGCTCCTTCCGAGCCCACAGGTCCCTTAACGCCTGCCTTGTCCAGGCGCTAAAAAACGGCGCAAAAGCGGCCGTACGTCATTTTTTTTGACCCGTCCACTCCCTGGCGTGAATTTTGCCCGGGAGTGTAAATACGGTGCACATGCCTCAGAGTCAATTTTTTAGACTGGAACGCCTACCTTGCATATCATTAACGCAAAGTCGGTGTCCACGCTAAAAAATGACGCAAACTCCATGGACTTTGGCGCTAGACGCATCTAACGCCAAAGTATAAATATGGAGTTAATTTTGCGTCGGAATTGCGTCAAAAAAAACCAACGCAATTCCGGCGCAAACAGAGTATAAATATGCCCCTATGTTTCTTTAGCAGTGTGCTGGTGTGAGACCCTCTCTGCACTCTGCATCCCTCTGCGATTTGGTTGACCAGATGACTTTTGTCACCCTTGCACCACTTTTACATTCCTGGCCTTTGCTTTTACATATCATTGTTACCAGGCGTGCTGGTCCAAGTGACTCAATTAAAATGAACCAAGACTACAACTCCCAGAATGCACCGTTATGTAAAAGTGAAATCAGAGTATAAAATACTGGTGTCCAGGTGACACTCAGCCATCTGGTCGCCTTGTCCTTGATGCCTCTTCAGAGGAAAGGAAACGGCGGTCTCCCCCACCTTCTCCTTCCGCCATGTCCTACTTGCCTGGCGGTGCCAGCTCCGCATCAAGGCGCAACAGCTGCTCGAGGAAGCCTCGGTTAGGCCACATCCAGCGATGCTCCGCCACAGCCCGAATGGCCTGCTCCAACCGCAGGTGATGCCTTATCATAAGGTAAGCCAGCACCAGGGTCGCCGATCTGCTGATCCCCACAGCGCAGTGCACCAGGATTCGAGCTGGGAATAAATGCACACACGTTACATCGCTCCAGTCCTCAAACTAAACGCAGCCAGAACGAGAGCACAGAGCTTCACGTGTCAATTGTTGCAAGCCCTCGGTACGACTAACGCCATTGGAAAGTCTATAGAAGGGGGGCAAGCACAACATCACACAAACACTGAAACAAGACATTAACGAAAACTAAAACACTTTATTGTGCTAATAGTTGTGCACAAAAGAGTTTGTTGAAACATACGAAATCTGATGACTAGAAGGGTAGGTCAGACCTAACATGTCAGATTTTCTTAAGAGTCAGGACCGTAAAAGGCTGGCAGAGTTGGAGTAGAGTCACTCGAGGCCTTTAGCTATATACCGACCGATGCCTCTGAAAAGCTACCAGTGCAAGAGTACGAGTAAGCACAAGCAGGTCTCTCTTCAAGGGTCTATGCCTCTGACATTCTGTTCCGACTGGTGCGCAGTCAGTCACGTCATAATGTCTCAGAGTTCCCCACAAGTTATTCCCACCTATGGTAGACTTTCTTTCACAAGAGACGGACTTCCGTTGCACGTAGGCCAGAAGCGTGCACTCACCACCACCCTGGACTACCCGACCCCGTCATTCAGGGACCAGCTAGTGTGCTGATAGAGATGTCCATGTGGGGTTGAGCCAGCCTGGCTTTATCAATAAACAGTGCATTCTTTTCAGCGGACACAATGCCGTTTTTAATTCCACAGTTACACGTAACCCTGTTGTACTGTGTTGTACTCTGGACAGTGGGCATTTATGGGTGGGATGAATAGAGAACGCTGTGTCCTGCCATGGGGCCCGCGTCTGTGTAGGCAGGAAAACAGAATACTCCCCGGCGAAAACCTCTAGTCCTGCGACGAGACGAGCAAGAACGTGTGTGGTGAAGGCATGTATTTATAAATTCTGTTAACAAACAAGCTTTCATAGAAACTAGAAACTGAAATTAGTCAATAAACAAAATCAGAAACTGTTAAAACATTGCAGGCATTTTTCATTATAGTAAAGATAACATTTAACATGTGAATTACCGCAAAGCAGGACGTTTTTGTTCAAGGAGATGACTTACCCTCTTTATTATGCCACCCACCCAGTTAGCTGTAATCCTTAAAACTAACCTCAACTTAAAGCCAAAAAATGCCTTGTTTTGCTTAGTGGCACGTGGACTACAAAGTAGTCATAACAGGTGCGAAGTGTACTTAAAACCTTACAATATTTATGAATAGAGATACCTTTCAACTCTGAGTTTACAAATAATACATTTTTCGTGAGGGGTCTTGTCAGGGTCTCTTGATTTAATTTGGGCAGCCTTCCGAGTTTGCTGGCGGCACTAACTTTTCACCCAAGTATCCCTGCTTAGGCTAGCATCACAAGAACCCAGAATATTTTGTTTTGATCCATATATTTCCAGAAATGCTTCAACACGCAAGTAATCACTGTTATTTTCACCAGTGTAGGTGTGGATCTGTGGAATCTCTGCCCAAGAAAAGAAAAACAGACAACCACATGCAAGTAACTATAGAACTCAAGTTCGGTCCCATGACTTAACAGACTACTACCCCTTAACTAAATACTTATCCAAGCCAAAACACTGCAACTAAACAAATCTAAAACTCCGTCCCTTTCCTCCTAGCTGCTCGCCCGCCTCTTGTTTCTTGGTGTCCCTTGACATACTGACGTAAACTGCTTGGTTCTATATAAAGCCCCTTAATACTATCTGATGACAAGGCGTTACATAAAAACTCCAAATAAATAAACAAGCAGAATATTGGACGCACATCAGTGTGTTAATCCACCCCAAACATCACCAACTGTTCATTAAGAACCCCACTTTCAATTTGATACACATCATGCTTATACCCACATGGTTTAAGTAGCTAGGGCCAGATGTACGGAGCAGTTTTCAAGTCGCAAACGGCAAATCGGCCCGTTTGCGACTTGAAAAATGCTATTTGGGATGTACAAAGCCCAAACTGTAATTAGGTAACTTGTTACCGAATCGCAGTTTAGATTTTGCGATTCGGTATTAGGAAGGGGCGTGACAAGGGCGTCCCTTCCTAATACCGAATCCAGATAGTATGTATGATTGTTTTGTGACCACAAGTGCGGTCGCAAAACAATCGCAGCTAGCAACAGTTTCAAACTGGTGCTAATTCATTTGCAAACACCCCTTTGTGAATGGTAGCAGAACTTTTTTTTCAGATCAGGAAGTGGTCCCACAGACCACTGCCTGCTCTGAAAAAATGAAAAGAAAACTTTTCATTTTTGATTTTGAAATGCATCTCACTTTCCTTTAAGGAAAACGGCATGCATTAAAAAAAAAAAACTGCTTTATTTAAAAGCAGTCACAGACATAGTGGTCTGCTGTCTCCAGCAGGCCACCATCTCTGTGAGGGTGGCCATTCCCAATGGGGTCGCAAATTGCAACCTGCCACATGAATATTCATGAGGTAGGTCATTTGCGACCCCATTGGGAATAACAAACAGTGTCATTGAGACTGTTGTACATCAGGTTTTGCGAGGCTCAAATTGCGAGTCGCTCTGACTTGCAATTTGCGAGTCGCAAAACTTGATTTTTGTACATGTGGCCCCTATTGTCTATCTAGAAAGATACATAGCAAAATACATCAGGGGCATACTTTATCATTGGATACCTCCTTGAAACTACTAATGACTTAAGTATGCAGCTGGGTCCCTTGGAAAAGCTTAACAGGATTAAGGCTGTAGGAAATGCCTCTTTTTGAATGATCACCCTCAAAGTTTTGGACTGATGCTGCTTGTGATCGACCCTGAGAGTGCACTGAGCCCTACCAAACAGGCCTCAGTGGCAGTGCTCTGGCCCTTAAAACTTGTATGTTTGATTGTCTCATCCACAATTGGCATAAGTTACTTATAAGTCCCTAGTATATGGTGCCAGGTGTATAAAGTCCCTCGTGGACTGCGGTATTTACTGTGCCACCAGCAATAGACACAGCCCTGCCATTACTGGTTGGCAGAGCAGTTTTTGAACTGTTCACTTAACTTTGGCATTTAAACTAATAACACAATCCAGACCTTCCTTTTTAATATATATGTCACCCCTAAGGCAGAACTATTGAGTCCTAAGGCAGGGTGCAGTATGTTAAAAACTGGTACATGTGTTTTTACATATCCTAACAGTAAAAAAACCAAATTGTCACTGTTGCTGTTGGAAGGTTAGTAACCCTATTGGTGAGTAAAGGGTTACACGCTGACATCCCAGCTGTGCTAACTTCTGAATGGGACTACTAAAGTTGGTACTTCAAGGTATCAAAACAATCATTACATTAAACATACCTTGATGCCCGAGTCAAATTTATTGGAACTGTTAGGTTACACTCTGTTGCTTAAGTTTTCCAATGACCATTTATTGTTCCTGGCCACAAGACAGCCATCTGCTCTCCTAGATAGAGGTGTGAATGACTCAAGAAGGAACACAAAGTGCCTGCCAGTGGAAGAGGTGTTATCTCTTCCATGCAGGAAGGCCAAAGGGAGTGTGAGCTCAAAAGGCAAGCTTCAAAAGAGAAGTCGCCTTTGAAGGGCAAGTGATGTGCACACATAAAAGGGGCTGTTCTTTGTCCTGGTAGACAGGTTGGCATTGGGGACAGAGAGGGAGACACATTTGTCACACAAGAATTCCCGTGTGTATGTAGCCCTTAGGTAGCCTTACCACTAGGGTGGGCCACCGAGCTCCACACAGAGAGGGGCGGGGCGTTCTACCATCTTGGAAGATGGCGAAACATTGCATTCTAGGATAGCTAGTTGCCACACTTGATAGAAAGTTGTCATCAGGCGGTAGGGGACCTTGTAGCCCATTGGTTAATAGCCACCACATCCTTCAAGGACAGGTTCTGAGCATAAAAGTGACACCTCTGGCATCCAGACCTAAGATCACACCTGCAATGGAGAGCGCACTCAAGAAGGACTGCCCTGCTGTTCCTTGGACCCAACAGCCTTGGAGGTCGTGCCAAAGACTGGACTGCACCTGCTGATCCTTGGGCTACCAAAGAGAGAACTGTGCTTGTGGTGCTCAGCTAGAAGAAAAGGCATCCCAGAGTCCCAGATAGAAGATATGACTCTAACAGTCAGTTGGCTGACTTCCTTTTACAACTACAGGGCCACAAAACCTGAAGAAGACTGCCTTGGCGAGCTGGTAGCCATGATTTCCTGGCTGCCAGTGACCTGTAGCCTGAGAGACTGAGTCTCAATGCTCACAAACTGCACCCAAGTCTGTTGGACTGGGTAGAATCACCAGGGGGTAGTTTGGTAGCCTAAGACAGACACTAGCCTCAGTTAAATTAACCACTATTTTCGCTGTAACCGGTGACCAGTAGATCAGTGGCAACTGATTTTTAGATGGACTTTAACTGGACTTCAAGGGACATTGACCTCCAGTGGCCAAAGTTGCCTCACTATGTTCGTTGGACCGACCGGTGGCCCCATGAAGATCCCTGTCACTTGATATGCATCCTCAGCATCCTTCAGCATCCTGTATTCCTTTTATCAGGACCAGTCCATTGATGTCTTTGGCAGTTTGCTCATAAAGCCTGGTACTGGACTGGACATTGCTTTGTCTGCAAGGTAACTGTCCTGCCAAGCCTCACTGACTCCAGTGACTCATTCCTTGCTGGAGTTGATCATCTAAAGTAGGCCGGAGTACTCGTTTGCAACTTTCAAAGGTTTTCCAGGTAACCACTAACCATGGTATTTGCCAATGTTTGTTTGCGATTCGAATGAAAAGCAGTGATTTATATTTTGCTTAGTAATTGATATCTCTGGAAACCTCTGGTGGAATTGATTTGTTTTGGTGGCTAAAAATTTATAAAAATAAGAGATATGTTTATGAAATGATGTCAGATTTCTTTTGTGGCATGTTTTTTTCTTGTTCAACTGTTTTGGTACTTCGGTATACTTTGCACTTGTTCATTTGACAAAGCCTGACTGTTCAAAGCCACTGCTACCCAGGGTTGGGCTAAGGCTTTGCAAACACGCCTGACTGGACCCAATTGGGTTTGTGAATTTATTACACAGTGAGATCATACAACCATAAACAGTTAGGAGCACACCTGCCTAACATCCCAGCAAATGATCAGCCCCATTGCATCATGATAAATGTAGTTTCCTCAAAAAACGAACTCTGTTAATTTAAAATATTTCACCTCTAAATAGGTGCAGCCTTTGCTGTGCATCTCTGGACACATATGTGTTTCTGGGTTAATCCCTTCTTCAGCAGAGAACAAATAAAGCACATTTGTGGGGTGCTGGAAATGCTGCCATTAATCATCCGGTTTCAATACCTCTTCACTGGCATGCCGGTGCCTGCTCCAGAGCTCGCCAGCCCAGTGGCTCAAGGGAGCCTTTTTAAAGTCACAAACAGTTAGGAGCACACCTGCCTAACATCCCAGCAAATGATCAGCCCCATTGCATCATGATAAATGTAGTTTCCTCAAAAAACGAACTCTGTTAATTTTAAATATTTCACCTCTAAATAGGTGCAGCCTTTGCTGTGCATCTCTGGACACATATGTGTTTCTGGGTTAATCCCTTCTTCAGCAGAGAACAAATAATGCACATTTGTGGCGTGCTGGAAATGCTGCCATTAATCATCCGGTTTCAATACCTCTTCACTGGCATGCCGGTGCCTGCTCCAGAGCTCGTCAGCCCAGTGGCTTAAGGGAGCCTTTTTAAAGTCACAAACAGTTAGGAGCACACCTGCCTAACATCCCAGCAAATGATCAGCCCCATTGCATCATGATAAATGTAGTTTCCTCAAAAAACGAATTTTGTTAATTTTAAATATTTCACCTCTAAATAGGTGCAGCCTTTGCTGTGCATCTCTGGACACATATGTGTTTCTGGGTTAATCCCTTCTTCAGCAGAGAACAAATAAAGCACATTTGTGGGGTGCTGGAAATGCTGCCATTAATCATCCGGTTTCAATACCTCTTCACTGGCATGCCGGTGCCTGCTCCAGAGCTCGTCAGCCCAGTGGCTCAAGGGAGCCTTTTTAAAGTCACAAACAGTTAGGAGCACACCTGCCTAACATCCCAGCAAATGATCAGCCCCATTGCATCATGATAAATGTAGTTTCCTCAAAAAACGAACTCTGTTAATTTTAAATATTTCACCTCTAAATAGGTGCAGCCTTTGCTGTGCATCTCTGGACACATATGTGTTTCTGGGTTAATCCCTTCTTCAGCAGAGAACAAATAAAGCACATTTGTGGGGTGCTGGAAATGCTGCCATTAA